>NW_026728297.1:0-116088 GCF_030684315.1 Stegostoma tigrinum
ACATATGCACATGCAGACTCAGTCATGCAAAGACAGAAGCACACAGATAGACACAGCCACACACAAACGCAGAAGCACACACCACAAACACACGCAAACACTGACACAAAGAAACAAAATGACACACACAGATTCCGTGTGCAGTAGCAGGCACTGCCCTGAGATTAACCAGCTTTAAGACAGTTCTTGTCAATCAGATAATTCCCAGCTTTTACGAATGAAATGCCGATGAGAAAGTGGCACAGTGCTGTGATGCCCCTTGGCTACTGTCAGGGAGAAGGTGAATGTGTTTAAGAAACACATGAGCATTTGTGCAATGTACATACGCCCAATGGTGCAACAGATCCATGTCATCACTTGATGCCCATCTGTGAAACTGATTGATGTCCATTCTCAGAAAATCATTCAAAGTAAACCCGCCAACTGTACTGGTCAAGTTCAATCCCACTCTCATCTTGTGTTTGTGTGAAAGTATTGTGTTCCCCTGTGGGATAAATCTGGGTTCCATAGCTGCAGAAAACTCTGTTCCCTTGTCTGAATGAAAGGGTGTTGTAGCTAGTTTAAAACTGCAGCTTTGTATCTGTGTGGATTTCAGGTCTGGGGGCAGTGTGTGTGCTTGTGTGTGTGTGTGTGTGTGTGTGTGTGAGAGAGAGAGAGAGTGAAGGAGTGTGAGAGAAAGGGAGTGACTGTTTAAGGGGGGGAAGGGAGAGACAGACAGGAGCCATTGGATGGAACTTTTGAGTTGTTGCTTTCTCTCACACCTCCTCACATCCTCCTTTAATCTCACAAAGAAGCCTCTTACTCTGCTCTGTACCTGAGGGAGGTATATGTCAGGTAGAGTGAGCTGGGAACTGACTGGAAGGACTGGGATCTGGAAGGACAGAAGGGATTGAGGCACAGGCCTGGGATAGAGACAGAGAGGGAGTAGAGAGCAAAAGAAACCAGCGAGAGAGACAAGACAAAACCCAAGGAAAGGAGCAGAGAGAGAACAATAAAGCCACGGGGTGAGAGAAGAGAGAGAAATGCCATTCAGAGCAAGGAAAAGGGCAGAGAGGTGGGAGTGGGGAATAAATCCAGCATACAGAGAGAAGGACTGACAGAGAGAGAGAGAGAGAAATCCCAGGGAGAGAACGAGAAAGGACAGGTACAGAGAGAAATCAAAGGAGAGGAGAGCAAATAGATACCATGGAGAGTGAGTGATGGAGATACAGAGAGGGGTGGTCACAGATATTATGACCATCAGGCAGAGAGAAAGGTGTCGAGAGAGGTGGACTGGGAAGTTCAGAAATGGGAAAAGCTGAACGTTAAAACAGTTCCTGCAAAATCTGGGGAAAGGGGTGAGAGAGTTGCGGGAGAGACTTGAGGAGGTGGGGTATTGGTGAACGGGGAGATGTGAAGGATGTGGGGGAGACAGAGATTTATAGAAAGCAGTGGGAGGTACAGGAAGCTGAGATTTGGAGGCAGAGAGAAAGGGAGGCAGTGAAATCTGTGGGATCAGACTGTGCAGCAGCCCCACATCATCTGGAGTTTCAGCTCCCAAGTCAAATCTCCTCGGGGGCAGGTGTGGAAAGACAGAGAAATGAAAATTGAATAAATAAATTATAGCATCTAAAGCACAGCAAGATCCCATTGCTGCTTGGACTTCACAACCTGACAGCTTCCCAGTCCCCCAGCAGAGCCCCTGATGTTAAACTGAGAGAACGGCAAACAGGAAGGTGTCTCAACCTGTCTCAGGCCTGTCCCAGTGTTTCTGGTTGAGGGGAGGGGGGGTGGGAGAAATGTTTACTCTAGAGGCTGGGATTCACACCCCCATCCCCATTCCCAGACTCTGTTTGTCTCCCTCTGTCTGTGCCCAAGTTTCAGTCTCTCAGAAATCCCCCAGGGAGAGAGAGATGTAAATTGATCACATCAAAACCAATATATTTTGAAAAAAAAACAAGGATCAAAACGAGGTCCCATCACTGACTGAATTCCAAAAGCTCCCCAATTTCTCAGCACTTCCCCCTGACTTTTAAATCCAGAGAATGGGAACAGATTTCATCTGGATTCGAGGGGCAAATGCTTTCTGACTGCCCCCAGGGTTTATTTTCTGAGAGGCTGGGCAATGACTCAGTGGTCGGAGTGACCCCACAGGGCCCGTGTCTCTCCCTCCCTCCGTGTTTAACCTGCCCCCTCCAGCTGGTTCTCTGACATTATGGGGTGGGGGATGTTGAAAAACAAAACCAATGCACCCCTCACCCTCCCCCGGTCCACTCCCATTCACCGGGCTCAGCCCCCATGTCCATTCTGTCTGGGGTTGGTGCTGTTTCTATCTTAAATATTAGACGTGGATCTTCCGCTGGTACAGTCACCTCTCTCTCTCTCTCTCTTTCCTTTCCACCCCTTCCCCTTTCTCCCTCTCTCTCTGTCCCTATCACTGTCTCCATCTCTGTTGGGCTTTCTCTTGCCCGATAATTGCTCAATGCCTCCCTCTCTCCCTATTCCCTCTCTATTTGACAGCAATGCCCTCTCCTGCCTCACATTTGCCACGTGTTCCCATCTCCCCACTGTGTCTGGGAGGCATTTGACGAAAGGTGGTGGGGAGGGGCGTGTCTGGCCTGGGGGGGGGTGCGCAGCGAAAGGGAGGGACGTTACACCCCACCCACTATCAGACTGTCAAAAAACTCAGCCTGGGTGCCTGCAGACACCCTGAGGGTGACATGCTGCCAAAGGGGATACACAGCAAGATCCCACAGACTACAGTATGCAGGACCTCCAATGGATTCCCTTAATGACCTGTTGGAGCCCATCCCCCCACCCCCACAGCGCCCCCACAAGGAGAGGAGCTGACATAGGAATGAAGGACATTCTGCACAGCAGGATCCCACCTGCTGTCCCCTGCAATGCCCTTACCCCACACTGAAGAAGCCTGAACGTTTCTGCATCATTATCACCCACTTTCAGAAGCCCTCCCTCCTCACCCGCCCCACCACATCTGAATTTGGAAAGTGTAGCCTCGCTACTGTAAAGAAACAGCTCAGGCTGTCCCCACACAGCAAGATCCCACAGGCTGCAAAGTGCAAAAAGGGGCCTCCCCCACCAGCAAACACTAAACTCTCCCATTTCAACTTGGAGCTGGGCTCGGCCTGAACACTGGAGTAACCTCCTCTCCCCTATCCCCCCCCACCCCAGATCCTGTACCTGTCACACCCCCCACCACACCCACCTCTCCCTCTTTCCGCTGTCTCCCTTTTTCCCTCCTGCATCCCCATCCTCCCCTTACCCTACTCAGCTCAGTGAGATCCCACAAGTAGCTCCCTCCACCCCCTCGAGTGTACCTCGAACATAGCACAGTACAGGCTCTTCGGCCCACGATGTTGTGCCAAACGTTTACTCTAAAACCAAGGCCTATCTAACCTCCACCCCTACCTGAGATTGTCATCCATATGCCGATCTAATAGCCACTCAAATGCCCCTAATGAGGCCGACTCCACTATCTGCTTCAGAAATGCATTCCACTCCCCAACCACTCTCCGAGTAAAGAACCTCCCTCTGACGTCTCCCCTATATCTACTGCCACTCACTTTAAAACCATGCCCCATCATAACAGCTACCTCCACCCTAGGAAAAAGTCCCTGGCTGTCCACACTATCTATATCTCTCATCATTTTGTACACCTCTATCAAGTCACCTCTCATTCTCCTTCATTCTAAAGAGAAAAGCCCCGGATCTCTCAACCTTTCCTCGTTAGACCTTCCTTCTGTTCCAGGCAACATCCTGGTAAATCTCCTCTGAATCTTTTCCAATGATTCCACATCTTTCCTGTAATGAGGCAAGCAGAACTGGACACAATACTCCAGATGTGGCCGAACCATGCTTTTGTACAGCTGGAGCATAAATTCACGGCTCTTGAACGCAATCCCTCTATTAATGAAAGCTAACACACCAAGTGGCTTCTTAACAACTCTATCCACCTGGGTGGCAGCTCTCAGGGAACTGTGGACATGCACCCCAAGATCCCTCTGCTCCTCCACACTGCCAAGTATCTTTCCGTTAACCCTGTACTCTGCTTTCAAATTTGTCCTTCCAAAATAAATCACCTCACACTTTTCAGGGTTATCTTCCATCTGCCATTTCTCATGCCCAGCTCTGCATCCCTTTGTAACCTAGAACAGCCCTCCACACTATCCACAACTCGACCCACCTTCATAGCGTCTGCGAACTTAATAATCCACCCTTCCACTCCTTCAGCCAAACCATTCACAACAATCACAAATAGAAGAGGACCCAGAACAGATCCTTGTGGTACACCACTCGTAACTAAGCACCATGTTGAATATTTTCCATCCACTACCATCCTTTGTCTTCTAAGGGTCAGCCAATTCTGAATCCAATCTGCCACATTTCCCCCGATCCCATGCCCCCTTACTTTCTGCATGAGCCTACCATGGGGAACATTATCAAATGCCTTCCTTAAATGTATGCTTCCCAATGTGCTCCCCTGAAATGACCCCTGCCAAAATGACCCCTAGAATTTTGTGGCATGCAATTTTGAGCCATCCTCATTTCACACTCTCCTCTCCTCCATTTTCTGCCTCCTGCCCAAATCTTCTGCCCAACATGTTTCACAGCCTCCACGTTTTGCCCCTTTTTCCCTCCCCAGAAATGTGTCCTCCACTTTTTCCCGACCATCACAATATTGTACCCCATCTCCAAATCCTGTGCCTCCCCAAAACAATACTGCACTCCCCCCCCATAAGTAATTTGCCCCGACCTGTCAAATATTGTTCCCTCATATTGTTATTTCCCCCATTTCAGTTGCTCTCCACAATATTGCCCCAAAGCTTGCCCTCCATCCCCATTTTGGGACTCCCCGACTTTGCATTCCCTCTGATATTAATCCACTCAACAAATGTTTGCAACCCCGTTCAAATTCCCCATCTTGATTTTTACCCCACAAATATTTTGCTCTTCACAAAATGTTTCAATGCTCAGTTTGTAACTGCCACCCCGCCATAGAGCTTCTCTCCCCTCCCAGTTCCTCACTGACCACAAATCCACTGTATATAAATGGCCCTCTGCATTTCCTTCTGTGGACAATCCCCCCGCCACCTCATCAAGTTGTTGCCCCCACCCTGGGGGCAGAGGTCACAGGGCATAGGGCGAGAGACTCAGGGGCCTTTTCACTGACTGCCTTACAGTACAGCAAGATCCTGGTCCCCAGGCAGACCCTGCCCCCCTCATTGAGACAGGTTCGTTACCTAAAACCCCCCCTTTCAGTTCAGAGAGAGCAGGCCGGGGTGAAACTCAGGTAGGGCAAGGAGCAGGAAGATCAGAGGATGAGACAAGTGATGGGGAGAGAGGGCCATTGACAGAGAGGGGGAGAGAGAACCCAAGAGAAAAGAGGCACAGATAGGCTAAGGGAGAGACAAGCCATGGGGAGTGAGATGTGGGAACAGACAGAGGAAGAGAGAGGGGTGAGAGAGAGAGAGAGAATAAGTGGCATTGAGAGACAGAAGGAGAGTGAAGTCATGGGGAGAGGGGGACAGATAAAGAGAGAGGGATGCAGAAAGAGAGAGGGAGAGAGGAAAACAGGGAGGATCCCACTCCAATAACTATTCACCCCTCTCCACTGTGGCACAAGGTCCAAATCCACCCTAGGGAGACAGACAGAGAGATACAGGCAGACAGAGTGGCACAGCCCCTGGGAGGGAGAGAGACCAATGGGCAGGCAGGCAGATAAACCCAGGGAGGGAGGGAACGTGAGAGAGAGAGAGAGAGAGAAGGGGGTGAGGGGGAAGGAGAGAAAGATCCCAGGGAGTGAAAAGGTGTAGGACAGAAACAGTGTGAGATGAAAAGCTATGGAGAGAGAAACAGAGGGACAGAGAGACCCCAGAGAGAGATAGAAGGACAGATAAGCGAGAAAGAAACATGGACCGAGAGAGAGTGAAACCTGAGGCTGGGAAACAAAGGACAGACGGAGAAAGATAGAGGAGAGAGACAGAGGAACCGAAAGGGAGAAAGAGACAGAGGGAGTAGAGAGAGAAAGATCCCAGGGAGAGACGTGAAGAGAAAACCCAGGGGCAGAAACAGGGCAGGAGAGACAGAAGAAGAGAAATCCCGTTGAGAACAAGAAAAAGGACACAGAGACAGTGGGAGCGAGCGGGGGGAAATAAACTCAGGGAGAGAAACAAAGTAACTTGAAGTGAGAGAAAACCCAAGGATAGAATGGAAAAGCACATAGAGAGGGAGAAATCCTCGGGAGAGAACAAGAAAGGACGAACAGAGAGAGAGAAATCCTGGGGAGAAAATAGGAAAGGATAGGGAAAGAGAGAGAGATAGAGGGACAGACAGAAATCGAGTGAAAGAAGAGCAGACAGAGAGATACCATCGAGAGTAGGTAATGGAGAGACAGTGAGGAGGGCATGCAGATAGAATGACCGTCAGGCAGGAATGGCAAGATCTCACAGGACAGCGAGAGAGTGAAAGTGTAGAGAGAGGTGAATGGGGAAGGTCAGAGTTTTGAAAGGCTGTACGATGGAACAGTTCCTGAAAATTCCAGGAAGGGAGCAAGTGATTCGAAGGAAGGTTATCAGAGGATCAGGGGAGAGTGGATGGGGGAGATATGAAGGATGTGGGGGAGATGGAGACTTATAGAAAGCTGCGAGAGAGACAAGAAGCTGGGAATATGGAGGCAGAGAGGAAGGCAGTGAAATCTGTGGGATCAGACTGTGCAGCAGCCCCATTTTTGTCCCTTTGTCTCCCCCAAGCCCCAGCCCAGGGCTCACCCCCTTGAGGTCCAAACTCCAGAGACTGCCTGAGCCGCATAATTCATTTTCCCTGTGAGCATGTGAGTGTGGAATTGAACGACAAAGACACGGGATGGTTTATTATGATTCTCTCGGTCTCTCTCTCTCTGGTCCCAGCTCCTGTCTGACGATTCCTCACTGCAGAATGATTTGATTCTCTCTGTCTCTGCATCATCCCGAGTTTCAGCTCCTGAATAAAATCTCCTTGGGGGTGGAGGTAAGACAGAGAGAAATGAAAATGGATTAAAATTTTTAAAAAGCACCGAAAGCACAGCAAAATCTCACCGCTTGCTGCCTTCAGCAACCTGAGACATTGCCCACCCAGCACAGCAAGATCCCACTGCTGAACATGCCTGAACATCCACAATCTCTCACACTCCTCACTCCACCCCAACCCCACCCTCCCCACCCAAACACCAGCACAGCTCCTGATTTTAAACCCAGAGAGCGGGGAACAGGAAGATGTCTCAAACTGCCTCAGGACTGTCCCAGTGTTTCTGTTTGAGGGGAAGGGCAGGAGAGATATTTACTCCAGGGCAGGGATTCACACCCCCCACACATCCCTCATCCCCACTCCCAGAATCTGTGTGCCTTACTTTGTCTGCAAGCTTCAGTGTCAGATATCTCCCTGCCTGCCCCAGCACAGAAAGACAGAGAGAGAGACAGAGGTGCCCTGTTTTTTTTTTTGGGTGGGGGTTGTGGGGGAAGAGAGAGAGAAAAACAGACAGCCAGAAATTGATCAAATTAAATTGAAATAAAAATAAAAATAAACAGAAACAAAGGCAATCCCACCACTGGCTGACCTCCAACATTTCCCCACTTTATCAGCAGTTTCCCCTGGGGTTTTGAACCCAGAGAAATGGAAGAGATTTTGACTGGGATCAAGGGGCAGATGCTTTCTGACTGCCCCCAGGGTTTATTTCCTGAGATGCTGGGCAGAGACTCAGTGGTGGGGAGTCACTCCCCAGAGCCTGTCCCTCTCCGTCTCCCCATTCAATGTTTAACCCGTCCCCACCAGCTTGTTCTCTGACACTCCAGTGAGGAGTCGCCAAAGAAATGATCAATGTTCCCCTCTGCCCACTCCCATTCACCAGGCACAAACCCCATGCCCACTCCATCTGGGATTGGTGCTGTTTCCACATGAAATATTAATGATGAACCTTCCAAAGTGTCCAGTCATCTGTCTCTCTCCCTCCCCGTCTCTGCCTCTGTCCCTATCCATGGATCCATCTCTGTTGACTTTCTCCTGCTCGAGAATGATCAATGTCCCTCACTCCCCCCATTTCCTCGATGTTTCAATAGCAATGCCCTCTCCTGCCTCACGTTTCCCATGTGTTCCCATCTCCCTGCTGTGCCTTGTGGCCATTTGCATGTCAATGTCACATTTTGGAGGTTGACGGGGTGACGGGAGGTGGGGTGGGTCTCGGCTGAGGTAGTAGGGGTGAGAGAGAGACAACACACCCTCTCACGACACTCACTATCAGGCTATCAGCAGACTCAGCCCAGGGCCCTGTGGATAGCATTGCATCACATGTGAGGGTGACCTGCAGGCTGCAGTGGTGCACAGTAAGATCCCACCGGCAGCTGTGTGTGGGACTGCTGAGGGATTCCCTCAACACCTTGTCGGAGCCCACCCCTCTTCCATAGGCTGCAATGTGTAAACAGGCCTCTCTCCCACTGAACCCACCAACAAATATTACACTCCCCCATTTCAACTTGGAGCTGGCTCAGACTGAACACGGGAGTTAACCCCTCACCACGAACACCTCCCCAGATCCTGTACCTGGCCCCACTAAACATGCCCACCTCTACCTGCTTCAGCTGTATTCCTTTTCCCTCCAACACTCCCATCTTCACCCCAACCCCACCCCCACACTCCCTGCTGTGCAGGATCCCACAAACAGCAAAATGTGAAAATAGCCACACGTTAATGGAGAAGGTTAAGCTCATTCTGAGCACTGATGTAGAGGGAGTGGGGATGGGATGTCAGACCCTGCAGTTTCTGCTCCCTTGTAATGCTAAGCCCTTCCCCTGTCCTGGAGCCCACACTCCCTCACCCCCACCCCTCCCACATATCAGAATAAGGTCCCAGTCAATGGGAACAATTCACTCCACTCACCCCCAAACCTCGCAGACAGGTCGAGAGGGGCCAGGAGGTGGGATTGGGTCATGGGATAGTGGGGCGAGGTCGTGGGATCCTACTCTTCCTTTCCCACATCCTGGCATCCCCATCCTACCCCAAACTCTCCACTAAAATGACAATAAGTCCCAGCAGAGTTTCTCCCAGATATTCCAAGATGAAATGCAGGAGAGAAAACAGTTTGATGGATGGACGGGAGTATCCAGCTCACCCCTCCCCTCCCCTCCCCTATTACCTTCAGCTCGCCAATACACTTCATTCGAGTGGTGCCTGCACCTTCCATTTATTGCTTGCTGCCTCATGGCCCCATCTGAAACACAGAAATGACTCACAAAGCTTCATAGGATTAGGATTCCTGATCTCCCCCCGCCCTCCCCTCTCCCCATCCTCATATACAACACCCAGAAGTGGCTGAAATTGGAATGAACAAGCAACCACACAGCAAGATCCCAACACAGTCTCACTGCATTCCAGTAGAAACATATCACAAACACAGTTCGAAACTAGAGGCTGCAAAGTTTGAGACAGTCATCCCTCTCCCCTCCATGTCTGTGTATCTCTCCGACTTGTCTCTGTCTCATTCTCTCTATCTCAGGCTGTCATCTTATGCAGGTGTTATGAACAATTTTCTCTGCATTTTAAATATTCAGTGACTGGAAACCCCACCCCCGCCTCCCCCAGCCCTTGTATCTATTCCCCACCTCCCGTACATCTCCACCTCCCCAATCCCACTGCCCTCCGATCTCACTCCCACCCCTGCCTTTCTAAGCTTTTCCTCTCCGTCTCCATCTCCCTTTCCCCCCAACACTGTCTCTGAATTATACCTCTGTGTCTGAAATGTTGTCACCCCTGCCATTTAGTAACCCTGGCCTGTCACACTGCGGCATTGACTGTCTAAAATGGTGGGACGTTCTGGAGAGAGTGGTGGGAGTGGGGAAGGCCTAAACAGGGGAATGGCAATGCCGAGAGGGAAAGGGGGAAGAGATAAAGTAAGAGAGAAAGAAAGAGCCAGAATATGGTCAGAGAGAAAGGGAGGAAGACCCCAGACTGAGGAAGGTGCGTGGAGAAGGAAATGGACAGAGTGAGACAGAGAGACAAAGAAAATGTAATAGCAAAGGCTCTGTAAACAACATTTGGACACTGAGCATCTTGTTGCAATGTAGGCCACACTGCAGGTAATTTGATACACAGCAAGATCCCACAGGCAGCAGTGTGGCTGCAGACAGATTGTGTGTCTCACTGATGCTGGTTAAGGGCTCAATTCTGGCTCTAGGCTGACAGAGAGGGACCAATCCTGCTATTTACAAAATTCAAAATGCTTCCTTCTCTCTCTCTCTCTGTCTCCCCTCCACCTCTGATATCTCTCTCTCACTCTGTCTTGCCCACTTCTTTATGTGTCACTCTCTCTCCCTTCTAAATCTCTGATCTTTCTGTCTTTGTTCCTCTCTCACTGGTTCCATTCCCCCTCCCCTCATTTCGCATCTTTTTTCTCTTTCTCTCTCCCAGATTACATATTGTGCACTGTAATCTTTATCATTTAAAAAGACTGTGACATTGATATTTGAGGATATTCTGTTTGATAAACGGGGGCACTGTTTCCCAGCATTCTGTGCCAGTAATGCTGCAGGCCATTGATACACAGTATGATTCCACAGGTCACCCCTTCCTGCTCCAAAATGTGTTGAAATCACAACTTCAGGCAAGAGGCTATCACTTTCTTCGGGACTCTTCTTTTAAAAAGAAAAACACCCCCTCCATCCCAGGATGTAATTTGGTGGATGGCACTTTCTGGAACAAAGTGATTGGAGCTGGGCAGTGAAGAGATATTGGAGACTCCAGTTCTCTTCCCTACAACATGCCCCCTCCCCCAGATCCTGCCTCCCTTTCCCAGCACAGATACAAAGACACATCTTGTCCCTTTATCCCTCGCACCCTCCAGCTCACTCTTTTTGTCTACGTCTGTGTTTTTGTGAAAAATATCACCTTGTATTGCACAATATTTCTAACTCCCCCATTTCAAATAATGATGGGTCATGTTGCTGTGTGTGAGATGTTTCTATTTGTTTGACAAAAAAAGAACAATGAGAGGAAGCTGGAGGGGGTTCAGGAGAGGAGACAGAGAGAGAAAGACAGAGATGCCCTCGCAGTTACTCAGGGGATTGAAGTAAAATAGCCAAATGATGTTTTATTTATGTGATTATCAATTTTTTTTCATCATGGCCTACACACATCACACTATGACGTGAGAATGGGTCTTAGGAGAGAGTTTCACATTGATGGTTTTAATTTCCTCCGTGGGCAGTCCTGTCTGTCAGACACTCACTGGGAGGAGAATTAATATGTTTGTGTCAAATCCCAAAGCCCCGCTTACTTTAACCCCAGGCTTCAAACTCTGGGGTGCAGCCTGTCCAATAGGTCTCAGGATGATGTCCCCCTTTGGAGAAAGTGCTTGTTCTATGTCTTGTGGGCCCCAAACGCTCCCTATTTGGACATTCAAAAAATAACTGATTCCTTTGGAGAAAAAAAAAGAGACAGCATTAGTTGAAAGGCAAAGCAGAGATAGCACAACAAGATCCTGGGTTTTCCCCTCTGTCACACGGACAATCTCTCGGCAACATATGAACACAAACATATTGGGTGACGAGATAACAAAGTGTGGAGCTGGATGAACACAGCAGGCCAAGCAGCATCTTAGGAGCAGGAAAGATGCCGTTTCGGACCTCAACCCTTCATCAGAATAGGGGGAGGGGAAGAGGATTCTGAAATAAATAAGGAGAGAGGGGGGAGGTGGATCAAAAATGGACAGAGGAGAAGATAGGTGGAGAGGAGACAAACAAGTTAAAGAGGTGGGGATGGAGCCAGTAAAGGTGAGTGTAGCTGGGGAGATAGGGAGGTGAAAGGTCAGTCAGGCAAGGATTGAAAGGTCAAGGGTGCGGGATAAGGTTAGTAGGTCAGAAATGGAGGTGCGACTTGAGGTGGGAGGAGGGGACAGGTGAAAGCAAGATCAGGTTGGGGAGGTGGGGACAAGCTGGCTGATTTTGCAATGCGGTAGGGGGAGGGGAGATTTTGAAGCTTGTGAATTCAGACGACATGTCCATCCTGGGCCTCCTGCAGTGCCATAATGATGCCACCTGAAGGTTGCAGGAACAGCAACTCTTATTCTGCTTGGGAACCCCGCAGCTCAATGGTATCAATGTGGATTTCACAAGCTTCACAATCTCCCCTCCCCCTACTACATCCCAAAACCAGCCCAGCTGGCCCCCGCCTCCCTAAACTGTTCTTCCTCTCACCTATCCCCTCTTCCCACCTCAAGCCGCACGCCCATTTCCTACCTACTAACCTCATCCAGCCCCCGGACCTGTCCATCCTTCCCAGACTGACCTATCTCTTCCCTCCCTCCCCATCTACACTCACCTTTACTGGCTCCATCCCAGCCTCTTTAACTTGTCTGTATCCTTTCAACCTATCTTCTCCTTTATCCATCTTCGTTCCGCCTCCCCCCGCACCCTATTTATCTCAGATCCCTCTTTCCCTCCCCCATTTCTGATGAAGAGACGAGGGCCGAAATATCAGCTTTCCTGCTCCAAAGATGCTGCTGTGTTCATCCAGCTTCATACCTTGTTATCTCGGATTCTCCAGCATCTGCAGTTCCTATTATCTCTGATATCGGGTGACGGGTTGAGCTTCCATGCCAGACATTTGTAAAGCTTTGAACTGCTGTTTTAGCTGATTAAAATAGTCATTGCCTGTAACAATGGCAGTGGGACAATTAAAACACAGCAAGATCCTACATGCAGCAGTGAAGGAGCAAAAAGATAATCTGATTTTTCTTCCCTTCTGTAATGCTGGCTCAGTTTAAATATTTCCTGTGATCCCAGAATCTGACATTACAGTTAATTCACAATCTCAAATACTATCCCTGGCTCTCTGATGAAGGGTCTAGGCCCAAAACGTCAGCTTTTGTGCTCCTGAGATGCTGCTTGGCCTGCTGTGTTCATTCGGCTTCACACTTTATTATCTACTATCCCTGGCTCTCCTGTTTGTCCTGCTCTCTCAATTCTTCAAATCTTTCTCTCACTGTCACATTTTATCACGCTGCCCTCCTCCATAACCCACGTTGAACCTCAGGGCCAGAAAGAGACATGATTCATATGGGCCCCTCATGGGATGCAGTGGGAACAGGCATCAGGCCAATATTGTCCCCCTCTGGAAGTTGTTCTTTTTCAAAGCTTTCCTGGCCCCAGACATTTTGGATCTTCACATTGTAGCTTTCCAAATCAGAAATTCCTGGGGATAAAAGAGAAAAGATTAGTTGAAAGGGAGAGCTGGAGCATTTTGCAGCAAAGTTGCACAAGAGGCCAGGCTTATCTACTACCCCACCTCCATGGCATTACAAAACATCATAGCAACATCAAACTACCAAATAAATCATAAGCTGGTAATATAACAGGTTTAAAATAATAATAAACACACATACACACGCACAATCTCAATCAAACAGGGAGAGCTGCTCACTCTCACAGTGTGTCAGGATAAATCTGACACATTTCTCAGTGAATGGTTTGCAGACTCCACCTCTGACACATTGCAATGTTCCTCAGGCTGCTCATTAGTGAGGCCTCTGTGTGATAGAGATGGTAATTCCCAGGGTTGGAGTCTTTTGTTGGATTTTTCTGGTCATTGAGATGTTAATTCTAGGGCAGCAAAGCTTTACCATTCCTTGTTCTTTGAAACCTTTTTAAAGGTGTGTTAGTTCTGTCAGTGCAGTTTGAAAATATTTAACACAGGTCTCATATCGCACCTAAGAGCCTGACCGCAGACACCCCAAGAGACAGGAATGGAAAGATAGTGGGGATATTTGCTGAGGATCTCTCGGGATTTTCTGCTGTCAGTGTGGCTCCCTGAATCAAACTCTCTTTCTCACTCTCTCTCTCTCCTGCCCCTGTCTCTCCCTGGCCTGCACTCCATGCAGCCATTTCAAATTTGACATTCAAAACTTTGTTTCTTCTCCTCCTCCTGAAAATGTCAGTAGAGTTTGAGAATTTAAAGCATTTATCATATCTCTGCCCCTCAAACACCCACATTTTCCCGTCTCTGCTCCCACTTTGCCCCCAGCACAGGACTGTGGAGAACATGGAGCACTTTATACTGGTTTTGTCAGGGGGTGTAGTCAGTAAGGTTCTGAGCTCAAGGTGTCAGCGTACGTGTGTGTGTGTGTGAGTGCATGTGTGTATCTGCATGTCATACAGTCCGACAGCACAACAACAGATTCTTCGGTCCGACCAGTGCATGCCAAACATAATCCCACACTAACCTAGTCTTACCTGCCTGCTCCTGGCCCAAATGATTTTTAAGTGATGTAATTGTACCCACATACACCACATACAGGTTTGCTGTTCCTCCGAGTGCAATACCATGCTGCTGATCACCCTCCTCACTAAAGCCCAGTATTCACTTAAACCTACGCTTCAACCACCAGCAAAATGGCAGCTCTTCTAGAGCTTGCCTCCCTTTCAGATCTGAGGAAGGATCCGAAATGTAACTGATTTCCCTTCACAGATACTGCCAGACCTGCTGAGCAGCAACTTTTCCAGCAACTTCTGCTTTTGTCCCTTTTGTTTGGTCCTGGGCAGTTGCTGGTGACTGAGCCAACTGCTCCCCAAATCCTTCTCACTCACTTCTCAACAGAGCCTTCTGTTGGATGCCGCTGCACTCTTCGCTGACACTAGCTCTCCTCTGCTTCCCTCCTCAGTCGGAGAGAGTAAAATGACTCTTCCCAGGAATCAAAGTGTGGAGCTGGATGAACACAGCAGGCCAGGTAGCATCTCAGGAGCACAAAAGCTGATGTTTCGGGGTCTAGGCCCAAAATGTCAGCTATTGTGCTCCTGAGATGCAGCTTGGCCTGCTGTGTTCATCCAGCCTCACACTTTGTTATCTTGGATTCTCCAGCATCTGCAGTTCCCATTATCACTTCCCAGGAATCACTTCAGTCACTTCTAAGCAACGCCCATGGTCACAGATACACAAAGGGACTGACTAGGTGTGAATCAGAGGCACACACAGGGGATAAACTGTTGTGTGCAACGTTACACACCTTGCAATATTATGACAGACTTAAAATCAGTAATCATGAGTCGTCCATTCTGTGCTAATCTAGATACACTCTGGAAGAACAGCACAGAACAACAACAACATTACACTACAAAGTGGACTGGAATAATCACACGAACACAGGGACACACAGAACAGAAATTATTTCTTACTTAAAGTAAATATAAATTAAGTCCTGGTATCTTTATGATAACTGTGAGTTGCAGTAATTAATGTGAAGGACGAACATAGTGTTACTTTCATGGCGTAATCTTGAATAGTGTCTGGACTTTTCATTCTGCATGAGCAGATTATTTCCAAACCAAATTCAAAGCATGGACATGAACAGCCCAATGGAATAGGAGATGGAAAGAAGAGTATCACAAATTCACATTGGGCAGAGTGAGACAGAGTCAGAGATAAGCAGAGGAAGACCATGAGAGCCAGAGAAAAGATTAGATTCCCTACAGTGTGGAAACAGGTCCTTCGGCCCAACAAGTCCACACCATCCCTTGCAGCATCCCACCCAGACCCATCCCCCTATAACCCACACACCCCTGAACACTATGGGCAATTTAGCATGGCCGACCCACCTAGCCGACACATCTTTGGACTGTGGGAGGAAACCGGAGCACCTGGAGGAAACGTCCCTGGTGCTGTGAGGCTGCAACACTAACCACTGAGCCAGTGTGCAGCATAGCTATAGAGACACACTCACACACACATATAGACACAGGGACAAAGAGGGAGAAACAGAAACAGAGACATAGATAGATAGAATCAGGGACAGAGAGACGGAGAGGGACAGGGACAGAGACAGAGTCACAAATAGACACAGGGACATGTTACAGAGAGAGACAGGCAGTGATTTTAAAACAATCCAAATGAGCAGGTTTAAACTATTCAGACCATTAGATTGCCTTCCTCAGACACACTGAGCCAAATTCATAAGATTGCAAACATTTTTTTTCCTAACGTGCTCAGCCCCATACAGATTGTAAGTGTTCTTACATGCTACAGCTGCACACATCACATTGCCCACATAATTATTGTAATCAGTGAATCTTACTCCAACCAATACACTGTCTGATTATCAATTCACTAAACTGGATTGTGAACCACAGGGAAATGTGGTTAATGTTGATAACTCTGTATTGCTGTTATAATATAGAATGGCACTTTACAGGGAACAATACAGAAAGCTTACCAAAGACTCACTACTACACTGACTGAATGTATCTCCCCTACAGTCCTCAGGTCTCAATGCCTGGCTCCCATTTTTCAGGTGTTCTGGGGAATTGTCAGAATAACAACTGCAGCCTCGTTCCAGCGAAAGGCCTCACTTACCTCAATCCTAATAATCATACTTGAACCCTCAGCACAATCTCCGGCAGAATCTTCAACACAATCACAACATTATAATCACAGTGACAGAGAGAGAGAGTCATAGAAACTCACAGGTACATAAGAGAGAAACCATGATATCCGAAGGGACAGAGAGATAGGCCTCATTGTATTATCAATACTGTCAATGCAGAAACTCAGTTAATGTTCTGGTGACCCAGGTTCAAATCCTGTCACAGCAGGTGGTGGAATTTAAATTCAATAAATAATCCGAAATTATGAAAGTGTAATTATGGTTTTGAAACCAATTTCAATTGTTGTAAAAACACATCTGGTTCTCTAATGTCCATTACTTAGTCTGGCCTATGTATGACTCCAGACCCACAGAAATGTGGTTGACACTTGACTGCTCTCTGTGTAATCAGGGATTGGCAAGAAATACTGGCCAGAGATGGTGATGTGATTAAAAAACAAACAGAGAAAGAATCAGAGACACCACAGTGAGAGAGGCAGGAGACAAATGCATAAGGGGATGGACAGAAAGAAATACAGTACAGACAAGGTCAGAGACTGAAAAATCACAAACACACACAGGGACGGAGAGATATAGAGTCACAAATGGACACAGGCACGGGGGAAGAGATACAGGCAGTGGAGAAAGGGATAGAGCGACAGAATCACATCATGTCACAGGGACAGAGAGAGACACACACACAGAAAGACACAGAGTCGGAGAGAGGGAGAGAATGATTACACTTGTAATTATATCAGCAATTAAACAGTTTATATAGCGAGGGAGGGAGAGACACAGATTTTCACAGGATTTGAGAGAAAGACAGAGAGAGAGGGTGACACAGATAGGCACGGTGTCAGAGAAAATCACAAATACACACAGAGACAGGCCAAAGAGAATCACAGATAGACACACGGAAAGAGAGAGAGAGAGAGAGAAAGAGAGAGAGAATCATAGAGAGACATAGCCTCAGATAGAGTGAGAGAAACAGATAGAAACAGGATCAGAGAGATAGGCAGAGAGGCACTGTGGCTCAGTGGCTAGCATTGCTGCCTCACAGCGACAGGGACCCAAGTCAATCCCACCCTTGGGTGACTGTGTGAAGTTTGCACATGATCTCCAAGTCTGCGGAACTTCCTTCGGGTGCTCAGTTTTCCTTCCACGGTCCAAAGATGTGCAGGGTAAGTGGATTGGTCGTGCTAAATTGTTCAGCAATGTGTATAACAGGTGGGTTATGGAGGGATGGGTTTGAATGGGAGGCTCTGAAGGTTGGTGTGGCCTTGTTGGGCTGAATGGCCTGTTTCCACTCTGTAGGGAATCTACAAATGAAAGAAACAGATATTCGCAGGGACATAGAGAGATTACTGATATATATAGGGACACAAACAGAACCACAGATAGACACATGAGGCAGAGAGAGATTATCACACTTATGAACTGATCACAGAGACATCGAAGCTACATTCAGCAACATGGAGTGAGATTCACAGAAACAGAGACAAACAGATTCAAAGAGAAATGGCATGAGATAGGTAGAGAGAGAGGCAAAGGTAAGATGAAAATGATGACACTGTTATCACAAGGAGAAATGGAGAATGAGACAGACACTCGCTCCCCTTTACCATGAGTACAGGGGGATAGAGTTGCACATCATCTCAAGGTCCATACAGGGATCACTCAGGATTATACAGCATCTCCTCCCAAAAATGATCTTCCACAACAACACCCACTATTCCAAGATTGACTGCTTTCACCCTTTTGGGAACATGCACATCCCTGTTCTCTGCTCCCAGACACAGAGCACACTGACTCCGAACGATATTCCCATTGCAATGCTGTCACTGGGTCTGAATCCATGAAGTGCCACCCTCACAACACTGTGGGTGAGCTACATCTCATGGACTGTAAAGGGTTCACATCCTGACTGATTGTCACTCATATCCCATGAAGGAAGTAGAAGAATATTGGACGCTGGAGAAGGAGAAAGACACAAAGACAAGGAGACACAGATGCCGAAACCTTACCAATGACTCACTGCTACGCTTTCTGAGTGCATCTCCCCCACAGTCTCACTGTGCCCAGTTCCCACTTTTCAGGAATGCTGGGGAATAGTCAGAATAGCAACTGCAGCCTCATTCCAGTGAAAGACCTCATTTACTGCAATCCTGGATAATCGTAGGGGAACTCTCAGCACACAGTCTCCAGCAGATCCTTCAACACAATCACAACATTATAATCACAGGGACAGAGACAGTCACAGAAACACACAGGTACATAAGAGGCAAACCATGAAATCCGAAAGGACCGAGAAATAGGCCTCATCGTATTATCAATGCCACTAACACACAAACTCAGCTGAAGTCCAGAGCACCCAGGTTCAAATCCAGCCACAACTGAGGGTGGAATTTAAGTTCAATAAAGAATTCAGAGCTGAGAATGCAACGATGATGTTGAATCCATTGTCACTGTTTGGGAAAAAGAAAACACTTGATTCAGTAATGCTCGTTGTCTGGTTTGACCTGTCATGGAGTCCAGGCCCACAGCTCTCTGCACAGTCAGTGATGGGCAAGAAATGCAGGCCTGGCCAGAAATGTTTCCATCCCAGATGTGATTAAAATAAATAAACATTGGGGCAGGGAGAATCAGAGACACGGTAGTGAGAGAGACAAGAGAAATATATACATGGGGATAGAAAGAGAGAAACACAGTACAGGTCATGTCAGAAACTGAGGATCACAAATGCACACAAGGACAGAGAGAGACACAAGTCTACTCAGGAAGAGGGAGAGAGAGAGAGAGAGAGAGAGAGCTAGAGATAGACATACACACATGGAAAGACACACACAGATCAACACAGGGATGAGAGAGACCTAGAGGTAGACACAGGCACAGAGAAAGAGACACAAATAGATCAACACAGGGATGACAGAGAGAGTCATAGATAGACACCAAGACACAGAAAGAAGCAGATAGACACGTGCACAGTGAGAGAGGTAGACACCGGGGAGACGGAGTGTCACAGATAGACACAAGGGCAGAGAAATTATGACAGATATGAAATGAGACACAGCGACATTCTGGGCCACAGAGAGGGATTTACAGGAATACACAGGGACAGAGAGTTACGGAGAGATTTACAAAGAACACGGAGTGACAGAGAGAGAGAGAGCACAAGAAACAAACATAAGATGAAGACAATGACAGCTCTACACAGGGAAAGATGGAGAATAAGAGAGACAGTGTATAAAACCTTAATTACTCTAGCCCTTTACCATCAGTTCAGAAGGACAGACCTATGCATCATTTGCAACATCTCTGCAAGTATCATTCAGGGTTATTCAGCACCTCCTTCCAAAAATGATTTCCCAAAACAGCAACCACTATTTCCAAATGGACAACAGCAGTCCATGCCTGGAACATCCCCATGTCCAATCTCTGCTTCCAGACTCAGAGCGCAATGACTTCAAATGATATCCCCATTCTGACCCTGTCACTGGGCTCGAATCCCATCTTCACAACACTGTGGGTGAGCTACACCACATGGTTTGCAGAGGGTTCACTCACCGACCGATAGACACTCATATCCCATGAAGAAACTGGAAGAAGAAGAGAAATAGAAGCATGCAGGAACAAAGGGAGGCTCAAAGATACACCCAGAGACAGAGCAGCGAAATTAGCACAGATTTGGTCTGAAGTTGCTCTGTGGGGTCTGAGGGACACTCGATGGGCCAGCAGTCATTTCCCTTCAGTACCTGCCCTCAGAAAGGTGATGGTGGTTGGTTTCACTGACACAAAGCAGTCCAACTAGATTAGGGAAGGCCAGAGCGTGAGTTAGGAGGGAGTTCCTGGATGAGACACAGTGCCAGGGAAGGAGCAACCATCTTGATCACAGTCAGGATATCGTGCCTCTTGCAGGGACACATGCAGGTGGCTGGCAGATGAATTCCAAATGCTTCTGTCACCTGGTCATTTTCAGTGGTGAGGGGTCATATAGTTGCTGGGAACGAGTGTTGGAATGTTGCTTCCATTGTTATTGCTGTGGGACACAATCCTGACCCTCTGCATTGAAAGAGAGAGAGAGAGAGGATGAATATACTTGTAACTGTCACATCAGTTAGAGAGTTTATGTAGTGAGGGAGGAAGAGATATTTGTAGATATTTGGGGGGGCAGGGTGTGGTAAGGGAGAGAGAGAAATAGGGACAGAAAGGGAGAAACACACACACACACACACACACACACACACACACACACACACACACACACACAAAACGACTGAGTGAGAGACAGAGGGAGATACAGAGACAGAGGGAAATTGATAGACACAGTGACAGAGAGAGATCATCACACATGAACTGAGACAGACACAGTTTCACAGCTGCATTCAGGGATATGGACAGAAATGTACAGGAACACACAGGGACAGAGAGAGACCAAAAAGATTCACAGAGGGACAGAGAGAGAGCAAGCACAATATAGAGAGCAAGAGTCACAAATGTAAGATGAAGATAATGACAGATTTACGCAGGGACAAATGAAGAATGAGAGCAACATCCTAGACAGGACAGTGAAGACATTTGGACCAGTACGTGATGACCAGCTATGAGTTTGCCATGCTCAGACCAGGGGGTGGTCAGTATCATTTGCAAATTCCCAGAAATCAAAATGATAAAGAGATCCACACAGAGAGAGGGAGAGAGACAGACAGATAGACAGACAGACAGACACATGCAGAATCACAAGTAGACAAAGAAAAACAGAGACACAGATAGGCACAGAGACAGAGACAGACAGTCACAGATTAACATCAGGACCAACACAGACACAGGGCCAGGGGTGTGGGGGGAGATATCGTCACATGGAGACAGGCAAAGAGTGACAGATAAACACAGGTACAGAAACAGAGAGAGATAGAGTCTCAGATGGACACAACAATCAAGATAGAGTTAGATACACATAGGGACAGAGAGAGAAAGAGACAGACACTGTCTGTGTGGAGTTGGCATGTTCTCCCTGTGGCTGCGTGGGTTTCCTCCGGGTGCTCTGGTTCCTCCCATGTGCTGGCTGGGCGGATTGGCCAAGCTAAGTTGCCCACAGTGTTCAGGGATGTGGAGATTAGGTGGGTTGCAGAGAGATGTGTCTGGGTGAGATGCTCTGAGGGTCGGAGTGGAGTTCTTGGGCCGAAGGGCCTGTTTCCATACTGTAGGCATACTCTGAATTCTATGGAAACAGTGCTAAGTGATCTCTGATGGGAATATTGGAAATAATGCACAGCTCTGTCCTTCTGAACAAATGGTGGAGGGGTGGAGTTATAAAGGTGTTACACACAGTGTTAGTCTTATTCTCCATTTCTCCCTGCCTAAGGCTGTCATTATCTTCATCCTACATTTGTGACACTGTCTCTATCTCTCGTTTTCGCTCTGTCCTTCTGTATTCTCTGTGCACCCGCCCGTGCTCTCTGTCCCTGTGTGTTCCTGTGTATGCGTGTCCATAATCCCTAAATGCACTTGTGAATCTTTCTCGATCTCACTTTATATGTGTGATGATCTCTCTCTCTGTCCTTGTCTATCTGTGACAGAGAAAGAGAGAGATGCAGATAGTCACAGGGACAGACAGACAAAGAGAGACAGATAGACACAGTGACAGAGACGGAGTCACAGATAGACAAGAATAGCGAGAGATCATCACACATTTCAAGTGAGATCGAGAAAGATTCACAATTGCATTTTGGGATTATGGAGTGGCACGTGGCTGAACATTACTTTCTGCAGATTAAAATATTCTGTGAATCAGTAATCTCACAGAATTACAGTCAAAGGAGAATGTGAACTTGGCAGATTCATAATGAAACAACCACTTGTATAAAAACAGCTCATAACACAGGTTATGACAAGCAACACAGGTATCATCAGTTTTACAGGTAGAGATCAGAATTGTACAGCAAATCTTACCAGAAAATGCTGATGATGATGTGTGCTAGAAATTTTTCTCCGTGAAGTAACTTTGTGATCTGCCGCTTATTCGCTCAGAAATGATTCTGTGCTTCGACTGTGAAAAGCAGGTGTATAGTTTACTGGCCGCCTGATTTGCAGACAAAGGAAAGCTGATCGAGCAAATTACACTGTTAGTGACAGTCCATCGCACACAACAACAAGAGCTTCTTACAATGAGAACAGAACGGATTCTAGTTAAACAGACGTACATGCCAAAATGAAAATCTGCTGCTTTGACAAACATGCTGCCTGTTTGAACAACATAAACATGTTGCCAATATAGTGAGACATTTGAACTGCCCGATGCAACTGTCATGTCTTTCTCAATTCATAATCACTGTTTCTATGTATTTTTCAAGCTATTATGAGTTGTGTATGTATAATTAGCTCCTGGAACAATCTAGATATTCTGTTGAATAAACACATTTACAACCTGTACATTGCTTAGTCTAATTTTCTAAGTAAAATATAACTTTTTTCAGTCAATCACAGTAACTATCTTTTAAATGGTAGTTTCATAATCACAATAAATTTCTAATTATTCTGAGTGAGGAACACCTTGCAAAGGAAATTATTTTTCATGTCCGCACTGACATTGTGTATTTAACAGTTTCCAGTGCAATCATCCAACTCTGTGTACAAGTATTCCTTAGGTCCATGAAGCTGCAACTAAAGCTCTTTTTCTGACATCCTTGTGGAGTTACACTTAATAGCATAAAATATTACAGGCATCAAATAAGATTGAATTATCAATGCAAAAACTGGTACAATAATCACATATTATTCAGCTCATTCATTGTAGTTAGTTTTTAATGATTTTTTTCACTGTATGATCACATTAATTTCACTGAAATAATTACATTACACTTTTTAGCGCTATACATGTGTAAAATGAATGTTAAGTCATTCATAAGTGGCATCAAAAACTGTTCACATTTTGTTCTTTTTTAGTCCAACAATAAGGGAACATGTTTTCCAAAAATTGGTAAATTCTATCCCAAAGAATCTTCTCCAATAATTTCCCAACTACTGACCTAAGATTCACATTTCTGTAATTTGCTGAAATGGGAAAATCCTGGATGGATTGATAAATGAGTGAATTTGACTGATTGATGAATTTGGGTAAAGGGATGTTTCAGCACATTAATTAATGTTTAATGTTTCAGGTCGCATTGCTCTTCCTCAGAACTGATTCCCATTTTTTGTTTCAGATCCAATGACTTCATTTCACAGGGACAAAGCTTCCAATTTGTATCAGGTTAACTCTTGGCCTCCTCTTTTCTTTAGAAAAGAGTTTTATGCTATTCAGTCTGGCCTGGTAATTACAACCTGCGTTCTGTAAGATTTGTGAATGACCCTTTATTTTCCCGATCCTTGTGAGTGATGCCAGCAGCAGAAATATTTCCTAATCTGCAAGTGATCTTTAGTTACAAATTCACTCTTACCTTCAAATAGACTGTGTAAACCATAAAATGTCTGAGTACCAATCCACAAAAACACAAAGGCAGCATGACAGCCTGAGCTGAATGAACCTGGTGATGTGTGGGCTGTCATGAGGAAAATGTGACCATGATCACAACTGGTTAGAATCTCATCCCTATAGTGCAGAAGAAGGTCATTCGGCCCATCACTGCACTGACTCTCTACTCCCATAACTCAGCATTTACCAGGGTTAACCCATCCACCTAACCTGCACACTAGGGGACAATCTAGCGTGGCTAGTCCACCTAACCTGCACATTTTTGGACTCTGAAAGGATCACAGCTTAGCTATAATGACGCAAATTTGTGAATGAGGGTTACAAAATGCTCAATGTTGAAACAATTTCACTGTTTTTGTTTTAAAAATGATGTGCCTGGAACCTGGTGTGTAGAAAACACGGAAACAAATTGAAACAAGAAATGCAAACAAATAGGGGCAGAGTTCACAGCCTGAAATTGCTCTTCTCAATGGTGAATCCAGAAAGCTGTAAACATGTGTGTTTCAATCTCAACGAACACAAACATGATGGGCCAAATAATACTGGCCAGCCAGCGACACCCACATCTCACAAATACATTTTTAAAGATAGTCTTAGTCTGTGCTGTAATTTTCTGATAGTTTTGTTCTGAAATTTGGAGTTTGTTTCTGATGATGTTTATAATCTCTCAAATTGGGCTAAAGTTTAAAATAAATCAGCTTTGCTTCAAACACATCACTGTAGATTGTTGTATTTGTCCTCAGGGTTGAACAGCACCTGGAGTTCAGAAAGGACAATCTCAGGGTGGGGGAGGGAGGGTGAGGGGGGCAATCGAA
The DNA here is from genome assembly GCF_030684315.1 of Stegostoma tigrinum. Lineage (NCBI taxonomy): Eukaryota > Metazoa > Chordata > Chondrichthyes > Orectolobiformes > Stegostomatidae > Stegostoma > Stegostoma tigrinum. The sequence continues at coordinate 24,662 of NW_026728297.1, forward strand.
TGGCAGCAACAGAGCTTCAGTCGGGGCAAATCCTTCAGGGTCACACTGAGGGGGTCAGATGGCACTTTAATCTTTCACGTCTCTCTTCACTGACAACCAAGCCACGGTGTGGGTTAATCCTGCTGTGTGTAAGAAATGTGTCCCAGCTACTGTCTTCCATGGCTCACAGCTCCTTGACACGGAACAGAATCTCGTTTCCAACTGGGTTTAGAGTCAGGGGAAGTACAACGGTGAATGCTGGAAATGTGCTTCAAATCAGAGATTAGCGTAAATCAATGATCCGTTCCTGACTGGAAGTGAATCTGCAGGTTTAGGTTTCTTCAACATTGCTAAAGATAAAACAGTATTTGGCAAACGTACAACATGGAGATCAAAAGCACATGAGCAGTGGGAGCAGGGGTATGAGCAGCCTGTCTCTGCCTCTGTTGTAACCACACAGTATGCACCAGGGTGACGTGAGAGAAGGGTCTGCGTTAGAAATTATACTTCACCTACAGTGAATATACAGGAATGGTTCAAAAATGTTAATTTTCATTATCACTAACCATGTGTAACATTTATTGGTCAGGAAGGTGTGCAGCAGGTGTTGGTGCTGGCTGCGGGAAGGCTTTTCTTTCTGAAGGAGACTTGTCGGGGAAAATTTCGAAATGGCAAATCAAGCCAATCATCACTTCAAAATCTGACAGGATTTCTCAATTTATCAGGACCTGTGTATCATCTGCCTTTGAATGAGGAAAGAGAAATGACTGGGAAAGCACTGAGACAGATGCAACATGAGTGGGTGACAGTAAACTGATGATGAAAAGAGCTTTATGCAGTCACAGTGCCTGAATGACAGTGCTGCAGTCGATGAACTCAGATGTGTTCTGTGTGTAGACAAGTTTTGAATTGATTGCTCAACCTGGAGAAAGACAAGGACATGGTCACCTTGGAGAAACAGTGGAATTGTGGGAAATGTGGGAAGAGATTCAATTACCCATCTCAATTGGAGATTCACTAATTCAGTCACACTGGGGAGAAGCTGTTCCGCTGCCACATGTTTGGGAAGGGATTTACATTACAGTCAATGTTACATTCCCATCAAAGGCCTCACACTGGGGAGAACCTGCTCTGTGAGTGGGAAAGGGATTAATTTTCTGTCCCAGCTGCTGGGGCACGAGCTGGTTCACATTGATGAGAGATAACAAGGTGTCGAGATGGATGAACACTGCAGGCCAAGCAGCATCAGAGGAGCAGGAAGACTACTGTTTTGGGCCTAGACCCTTCTTCAGAAATGGGGGAGGGGAAGGGGGATTAAAGGGGCTGGGATGGAGCCAGGAGAGGTGAATGTAGGTGAGGAGGTAGGGAGGAGATAGGTCAGTCCGGGGTGGACGGACAGGTCAAGGGGGCAGGATGAGGTTAGTAGGTAGGAAATGGAGGTGCAGCTTGAGGTGGGAGGAGGTGATAGGTGGGAGGAAGGACAGGTCAGAGAGCTGGGCTGGTTTTGGGATGCGGTAGGGGGAAGGAGGTTTTGAAGCTTGTGAAATCCACATTAACACCGTTGGGTTGCAGGGTTCCCAAGCAGAGTATGAAGTGCTGCTCCTGCAACCTTTGGGTGGCATCGTTCTGGCACTGCAGGAGGCCCAGGATCGACACGTCATCTGAGGAATGGGAGGGGGAGTGGAAATGGTTTGCGACTGGGTGGTGCAGTTGTTTAGTGTGAACCGAGCGGAGGTGTTCTGCAAAGCAGTCCCCAAGCCTCCATCTTGATTTCCCCAATGTAGAGGAAGCCACAATGGGTACAGCGGATACAGTCTACCACATTAGCAGATGTGCAGGTGAACATCTGATTGAGGTGGAAAGTCTTCTTTGGGCCTGGGATGGAGGTGATGGGGGAAGTGTAAGGACAGGGGTAGCACTTCCTGCTGTTGCAATGAAAAGTTCTGGGTGTGGCGGGGCTGGGGGGAGTGTGGAGTGGACAGGGGGGTCCTGGAGTGAGTGGTCCCTCCGGAAAGCAGATAAGGTTGAGGAGGGAAATATGTCTTCGGTGGTGGGGTCAGATTGCAGATGGCGGAAGTGTCGGAGGATAATGTGTTGGATTGGAGGTTGGTGGAGAGGTACGTGAGGACGAGAGAGATTCTGTTTTGATTGTTATTGCCGGGAGGGGATGTGTGGGATGAGTTGCGGGAAATTAGGGAGACATGGTCGAGGGCATTCTCCACCACTGAAGGGGGGGAGTTGAGGTCCTTGAAAAACAAGGACATCTGAGATGTACGAGAGTGGATTGCCTCATCCTGGGAGCAGAAGCGTCGGAGCCGAAAGAATTGGGAATTAGGGATGGCGCTTTTGTAGGAAGGTGGGTGGGAGGAGGTATATTCTAGGTAGCTGTGGGAGTCAGTGGGCTTGAAATGGAAATCGGTTTCCAGGTGGTTGCCAGAGATGAAAACAGAGAGGCCCAGGAAGGAGAGAGAGGTGTCAGAGGTGGTCCAGATGAGCTTAAGTTTGGGGTGTAAGGTGTTAGTGAAGTGGATGAACTGTTTGAGCTCCTCGTGGGAGCACAAGGCAGTGCTGATACAGTCATCAATGTTGCGGAAGAAGAGATGGGGTTTAGGTCTCACATTGATGAGAGGCTGTTTAACTGCTCTGATTGTGAGAACAGCTTTAAAGGATAAACTGGGTCAAACACCAGCTTGTTCACACCGAGAAACAGCTTTGTGCTCTCACTGCTGGAGGTCATTTAGACACTCATGGATCCTCATTAAATATCATTAGATTCACACTGGGGAGAGGCCGCTTCCTTGCTCTCTGTGTACAAAAGCATTCACTCGCCAATCTGACCTAAATTCCTATCAGCCTGTTCACACAGATAACAGCCATTTTGAATGTTCTGAATATACTCTGAATGTAAAAGCAGAGGACACTGCTGAGTCACCAGCAAAGTCACATCGGGGAAGAGGGTGTTCATTTGCTTCATGAGTAGGAAGCAACTTACTCAGTCATGTCACTTACAGACATGTCAGTGAGTTCACAAGCAACTGCAGGGGATGGATTGTGCTGTTGCTGCTGTTAATTACAACAGAGTTCATGCTGAAAGTTGTGTTTTATTTCTGTTGATGTTGTTAATCCCAAATCTGGACTGGAACTTACATACTCTATTGAATCAAAATGTATGAATGTAATTTGAAACAGTGTATCCTCAATTTCTGGAAGATACGATGAGAATAAGTGATGTCCTGTTGATGACTGCTGCATGTTTAGGGCTCTTCTCTTTTCTAACTCGGGATTCTTTCTGTTCCCAAACTTCGGTTACTCCTGTGGACAAGAGAGTGTCTCTCTTCCTCTTGGTATCCAGCAAAGGTCCTGTGATCACTTAAAAACAAAACCCAATCTTTCCGTCACTTTCAGCGTCAAGACCTAATATGTGTCCCACAGCAAACATTATGTAAAGCTGTTGGGAAAATATGGTGCGACTTCAATAATGAAATTCTCAATGTCAAAGACTGAAAAGTCAAATTTTCCACCCAAGATTTTAACAGAGACAAAGAGCTTGGTGGTAAGTAGTGAGACTCCTGTTTGCATGCACTTACACCTCATTATTATCTATTCCCACCTGACTTATTTGCAATTTGATATTCTCCCGTGTGGCAGTGAGAAACATGGTGCTGATGATTTCCAGCATGAAAGTCTGACCAGGTAATTAATCATCCTCGCCTGCTTCTGCATCCTCCATCTCGGCAGCATTCCCCAACATTTCAGGATTCATGCTCCATGAGCAGTGATTTCCTGCATCTTCCTTCTTCTGAGGTTGACATTGGAAATGCACGAGCCTCCCATCATCTCCTGGCACATCCCTGGTTCACTTAGAGAACAGTTCACCACTTCAATATGGAGCATACAGAAAGAACTGGGTGGGAATGTGTGGAAGCTCAGAACTGATAGGGTCGACAGTATCACAAGGAACAAAAAGGAATGAAGGTTTGGGGGAATCACCTTGATTAAAGGGCTGAGATATGACTCAAACTGCAATTGAGGAAACAGTTTCTACCAAACTTGGAGTGGGCAGAGTAAGTGGCTGTTCGTGTCTGAGGACACAGGCTCAGTGAGTAATGTGAGAGCCTTCTGGGGTCAAACTACACTAATCAGACACTCAGAGACTGGGTTAAAGAAATCTGTAATCATGTGTCCTGTATGTGAAACCCATGCAGCGATCAACAGTGTGTGATTCAATTCCTGGCCACAAACAATCTTAGCCATGTCATTGATCATCCCATGTTGATCACAGTCATCGCTGTGAAGCAGAAGTAATCTGAGGTCACCTTAGAATTGTCAACTGCAGGGATCAGAGATTTTTGTGAATGGAATCAAAGGTTATTTGGAGGATACAGGAGCAGACATGATCTGAGTGAATGGCAAAGCAGGCTCAAGGGGCTGAATGGCCTACTTTTCCCAGTATGTATATTTGAGGTTGGCAGGAATGACTTTGTCACCTGGTACCCAGAAGCAGCAGTACAAACACCACCAGCTTAAGCAACTGACCAGGGCTCCTGAGATAGCACATTCCAAAACCATAACTTGATCACCCAGAAAGTCAAGGGCACCAGATACTTGGGAAATAATGGTGTCTACAACTTCCCCTCCAAGCCACACACTGTCCTGACTTGGAAATGCATCATGTTCTTTGACTGTTGTAGGTCAAATTTGTAAGCCTCATTGTTCAATCATCGGTTTCTAACTGGAGAGTAACTAGCATATTTGATTAATTGCAGGATGTCCTCTTCAATTAAATGTTAGGCGCATAATTAATTTTATTACCTTACTTCAGTCAAAATAAGTTTAACTGTTCAGAAGATAGAAGCAGAGAAGATAGAAGGATCAGGAGGGCATTTGGCCCTTTGAGCTTGGTCCACCATTCATCACAAGCATGGCTGATCATTCAAATCAATAGCCTAATCTTGCTTTCTCCCCATAACCTTTGATCTCATTTCCCCCAAGCGCGAGATCTAGCTGCCTCTTGAATACATTCATTGTTTTAGCATCAATTACTTCCCGTGGCAATGAATTCCGCAGGCTCACCACTCTTTGGGTGCAGAAATGTCTCCTCATCTCCATCCTAAATCGTCTCCCCCGAATCCTCAGACTGTGACCCCTGATTGAACACATCTACCATCAGGAACACCCTCCCTGCAATTATCCTGTCTCGTCCTGTTCGAATTTTATAAGTCTCCATGAAATCGCCCCTCAAAGAAACTGAGCTTCAGCGAAAACAATCCTAACCCAGTCAATATCTCCTCATATGTCAGTCCTGCCATCACTTGAATTGGCCTGGTAAACCTTCATTTCACTCCCGTGAGAGCAAGAGCACCCGTCCTCAGAAAAGGAGACCAAAACTGCACTGAACATTCTAGCTGTAGCCTCACCAATGCCTGTATAACTGTGACAACACATCCCTGCTCTTGATCAAGTTCGATTGAAATTCATTACCCAAGCCATTTTCCTGGTATCTGAAGACATTTGCTTCTTTCCCATATTAGCCCCAATACCTCAAGCAGTGGCCAGGCTATCAAACACAGTTTTATTGAAATATTCATAGAAAAAGATACAAAAATCTCCAAGAGAAGCTTTCTAATTATTAATCTTACCTAAACTTTCTTTTCACTGAATCTCCATCAGCAAAAAGAGTGAACTTAATCCCTTTCGACTCCTCCACCATTCAATGCAAAGAGGACTGATGCTTATTCCAAATTGCTCGAAGACTTTAACAAAAATCTAACACTGCAGTTTTAAAATGTATAGTTGGTCCTTAGTATCCATAACCTGTTGGAGAAAGTTCTACATTTTAATGCTCCATATTGCTGTCACACTGATATTTCTGTCATCGGCTCAATGCACTCTTCCAATGATGCTAAATGTCAGCTCCAAGAAAGCAGCACACCTTTCAATTCAGCACTTTACAGTTTTCTGGATTCACCATCGAGACTAACAATTAGTGTGTGAATGCTGCCCCCTATTCTGTTCTCTTTGTTTGTTTCAACTTGTTTCTTTGTCAGCTGCATACCTGTCCCAGCCACATCTTTTGTTTCTGTTTCCTTCACAGCCCCAATTCCATTCCCCATGGCCTTGAGAGGCGAATTAATGTTGTGTTCCCTGCTCGTCTAGTGGTTAGGATTTGGTGCTCTCACAGCCCTTTCCCAGGTTCAGTCCTCATTCAGGGATTTGTTGTTCTTGTACAAACTGATAAATCCCAGGAATTCTTCACAGTGACAACAGCATAAACAGTGTAACTCCATCTGAATCACTGTGGGTTTTACTTCAGAGATGAAATCAACACGCTACACCGGGAACAAATCACATATTTGTCCACTCCTGAGTATTTAGCTGCTCCTAAATACTGGCCACAGGACTACATAAGCCCTGCTCATATTGAAACAAGACTAATAGACTAATAACTAGAAAGCTTCTCTTAGGAGCTTGACAGCTTCTTGTCAAAGTTGTTTCCCCTTCTGGGACAATCTTAGAACAGAAAATAGAATCTCAGAACGAGGTTCACACATTTCAGACAGAGCTGAGGAGGAATTTCTTCTCTCTGAGAGTTATGAATTTGTGGCATTCTTGACTGCAGAGAGCTGTCGAGACTGGCACATTAAGTCAGATTTCTAATCAGTAAGGGACTCTAGCGGGGAAAGTCAGGAGAGTGGTGTTGAGAATTACCAGATCATCCATAATCTATTTGAGTAAACCATGACTCAAAGCCTGAAAATACATTTCACTGGAGTGGCTGACCGTGAGTAAAATAACAGAAAGTTCCAGCACAGATAGAAGGGCATACTGAAGCAACTACCTGAGAACAAATGTGTTTCTTTTTTGCCAGTGAAATTCACCTAATCTCAAAGTGGGGGCCACTGAAGAGCAGCAGTGATGGTGATGTTCCTGTTCACACCACAACTCTGCAGCATGTGAGCACTAGCAGGTCAATGGTGTAATGAGTAACACATCTGACTGCAGATCTTAGGTTTGTAGGTTCAACACCTACCTGACTTGTGTGCAGTTTGCAGGTTTCCCATCAGGAAATGCCACTGAGAACATCAGAGTCCTGAAGTTGGGTGTTGGGAATTGGAAGTTGCACATGAGCAGCTTATGGGATGATTTCACCTTCCCTTTCTCTGAGGCTGCTGGGACGTTGACTCTGGCATTCTTGATGATATTTACTTATCTGAGACATTGAAAGGATTCTTGTTTCTGCATATCAGGAATTCAAATCTCACCTTCGCTTGAGCATAGTGAGAAAACTGATATGAGAACTAACTCTGTTCTCGTATTTGTAATATACAGGAGAGCTTGTTAAGGACGGAACTTGGTTGTATTTTCTGTTAATTTGATTCAACAGACAGCAAAGTCAGGCATATTGTCTGATGAAGGGTCTCGGCCCAAAATGTCAGCTTTTGTGCTCCTGAGATGCTGCTTGCCTGCTGTGTTCATCCAGCTCCACACTTTGCTATCAGGCATATTGTGTGCTCTGATTAGACTGTGGTGACCCAGGGAGTCCTGGGGATTGAGAATCAGTGCACAACCCCCACCCCCCCCCCCCCACCCACTGGGAAGGTGATGGCCTAGTGGTATTATCGCTGGACTGTTAACCCAGTGACCCTGAGAATGTTCTGGGGCCTGGGTTTGATTCCCACCGTGGCCCATGGTGGAATTTGAATTCAATAAATATCTGAAATTAAGAAGCGAATGATGACAGTGAATCCATAGCCAATTGTCAGGAAAACCCATCTGGTTGACTACTGTCCTTTTAGGAAGGAAACTGCCATCCTTCCTGGTCTGGCCTACATATGACTCCAAACCCACAGCAATGTGGTTGACTCTAAACTGTTTAGGAATGGACAATAAATGCTGCCGAGTCAGCGACACCCTCATCCTGTGGAAATACATTTCTAAGTGTCTTTTAAACAGTGTAACTGTGCTGACATCCACTACTTCCTCAGAAAGTTCATTCCATGTTAGAAAACGTATTTTTTAAAAATTTTCTCCTCTCACCTTAAAAATATGCCCGCTTGTCTTGAAACCCCCATCCTTGGAAAATGGCACCTACCATTAATCCTGATTTTATAAACCCAATAAGGTCACCCCTCAACATCCAATGCGCCAGAGAAAGCAGTCCCAGCGTATCCAGTCTTCCTCTGTAACTGACATTCCATGCTAGCAACATCCTGGTAAATCTCTTCTGAACCCTCCCTAGTTTAATAACACTCTTTCTTCCTGTTCTTTAGTATCATTCTTTGTTCACTCAAATTTGTACAATCTTCTGACCTACCACTGACCTTTGTAAATGGGTGCAGTGTTTCTTTAAATTTGGAAGTATTCTTAACTTCATTATTTAGTCACTTTCTGACTGGGATACATTGTTGCTAAGATTTGGTAAATGTCTTCTTGAAGGTCTGCCAGTATACCGCTACAGTCAAACCCAGTTTCTCCATACTGTCACACTTTCCTGTATTTAGATTTCAAATGCTGTTCTTAGAAATGTAAGAAAATCCCCAAACCTGCCTTATGTATTTTCATGCCCCTAACCATGGACCAAATAAGATGAGAATACCTATGAGCTGTGACTATCACCTGGAACAAACTGTCCAGGTAACTTTCTCCCTGATATTTTGCAGCATTTGTAATATAACATCTAATTCAATGATTATGGGCTGAGGTTCCTCTAGCCGCAGATGCTTATTGAAGATATATCAGTCTGGGATCACACCAGTCTCCAGGAGTTCCCACATCCTGAAGTCACAACACATCACCTTCCCTACTACCTGATTGGGCTTTAAAAACTAATTATTTTATTTAAAATAAGTAAAATTTACTGCATCTACTTATGTTCTTCTTATTTATTATGGGTGTAATTAAACCAGGGGAGGAAATCCACCAAATAATTATAGAATGGGATTAACTTGGTCACACAGCACCACAAACAAACAAGGAGACAGACAGTTCTGACATTTCAAGAGTGCAAAAGGACTTGTTCAATTTTTCTTCCTTCACATGTACAAATTTTGAAACTTTAAAGCGTTCCTTCCATATTCAACACATTTAAACTGAAGAAAGGTTATTTTAAATAGGTTGAAAATTAACAGTAATTCAGTTAATTCTTCTGCATTCTTCATAGTTCTCATGACCCCACTAAAAACATTATCTCATTGATTTCAGTCTGTTCCTGCACACAATGTGTGGTGAATTCAAAGCAGACAAGGGAGAGGGAAGGAAGAGACTGGAGTGGAAAAATGAAATTGTATAAATGCTCGAATATTTAGATTTCAGCCGACGAGGGCCAAGATTAACAGATTCACTACAAGAACAGGTTTAAAAAAGATCCAGCAGAGCACCAAGGTCCCACGAGCAAACACTGCTGCTGCTGCATGCAGACCTGAGAGTTCAACACAGCAAGGGAAATGAGCAGCAACACTCTCAGGGAACAAAGAGGGCGTTGGGTGAACAGGACCAGAATTCCCTCTCATTTTCATTCCGGTTGTGCAGGCCTCCAGGAATGGTGCACGCTCATGACTTCCAAAACTGGAAGTCAATGCCTCAGTCAGACCACTTAAGCTTGGAGTGACTGCACTCACACAGTTTAGTGGGAATGTCAACAGGAATTGCAGAACACAGATTTTGGGAGATCTCACATTTCCACACGGGTCTGGGGTGAACGTGAGAAGGTGATCAGGAATGCATTGCAATTATCAAGTTTAACATGGGTACAGACAAGGATTTCAGGGTCAGATGAGCTGGGCTGAGGTGGAGATGGCTGGCTTTATGGAAATTAGAATATCTGGTGTGAGTGAAAGGATGGTTTTGTGATTGAAAATTCATCTTCATGTCAAATCTGTGACTGAGACTATGAGCAGTGTAGTTCAGCCTTACTCTCAGGAAAGAGTTACAGGTTCAGATTTTGAGAATGGAATGTGTAGCAGTAACTGAAGAAAATGGATTGTTCTTTCAAACGTTTCCCTGGAGGACATTTCAGCTTTTCCAGTATTAGGTGTGGGATCATTGAATAACAATAGAGGAATAGACAGGGCTGGTGATGAGTTAGAACGGGTAGTTGTCAGTGACCATGTGAAAACTAACAAAATGCTTCTGGATGATGTTTAAAAGTGGCAGCGTGTAGGCGAGAAATAGGAGGGACCGAGAACAGCTCTTTGGTGAACACCAAGTTCAAGTCTTTGCAAATACCATGAAATCTAGGCTTTTCAAAAAAAATTGGGAAGATGAAATTTTAAGGGACAGTGAACTTTAACATTATTAGCAAATATGTTTCGTGAGAATAGGTCAGTGGAACGAACATGGGCCTCATGGGCAAGACAAGCTCTGACAGGAGAGAAACTGGAGAAAGCTGGGGATCCGGGGTCAGGCTAGAAGCACTTGACAAGCAGTTTGACCCAATGAGTTCGAGGAAGGGAGGGGAGCAGCAGAGGCAGCCAATCAGATTGTCTCAATTGTACTGGGGTCTCAGCTCCTTGAACGTCTCACCCGTGTCATGAGAAGAAAGAGGGAGAGCCTTCAAAAGGGACTCACTTGTGTTCGAGCTATGAAAAAGACTCAACACACTGGGTTTAACACTAAGCTAATTCATGTGAGTTTTTATTCTGAATATTTGCATTTAAAACTTCTGGAATTTATTAACACCAGTAGAAAAAAGACAAAATGAGAAAATGAATGTGTCTCGCATCTGATTAACAGGAAATCCAACTCCTGTAGTCACTAATGAACTCACTGGCGTCTCAGAAGGTGAAAGGTCTGAGTGAATCTTCTCATGCTCAGACCAAGTGAACAGCTTCCCTATTGTGTGAACACACTGATGCGCAGTGAGACAGACGATTGCCTGAGGCCAGCCCTGCAACAAGAGCACCTGAATGGTCTTTCCTCTGTGAGTAAATACATTGGTGGAAAATCAGACCCATTTTCCAGAGCAATTTTCCCAGTCTGGGCAGAGGCAACTGATCAGATGGTCTTCATCTCAGTGACAATGGAGCTTTCATACTTCTTGTTAAAGGTGAGGGTGGAGGGGAGTGGGACAGCAATTGAAAGGGAATCCCCTGTGTTAGAGACAATAAGAAGATGAAACATTGTATTTTACACAAAACTGGTTTATTCGATACGTATCTACATTAACATATACCTGAACAGGTGGTTATTAATATCAGCAGAAACAGATCACAATGAACCTGGTTAATTCCTGAACGCGGTTAATAGTAAAGCCCAATCACTGCAGTTTCTTGTGAACTCTCTGGTCACTCAGCAGATATGACACCTGTGTGATTCCCTTCCCACAGCTGGGGCAGGTGAATGGTCACTGCACAGTGTGAATGTGCTGGTGCCTCAGCAGATGGGGTGACTGACTGACTTCCCTCCCACGGTCAGAGCAGGTAAAGGGCTTCTCCCTAATGTGAACATAATGGTATACAGTGAGCCGAGATGATCACTGAAATGCTGTCCCACAGTCAGAACACCCAAACAGTCTCTTTCAGTGTGAGCACATTGATGGAGCATTAGTTCCCCAGACCTTTCATAGCACTTCCTGCAGACTGGGCATTTAAAAGGTCACTCATCAGTGTGAACTTGCCGGTGTGTCACCAGGTTTGAAGAATTGATAAATCTCTTTCCACACTCTGTGGGGGTGAACAGCCTCTTGCCACACTCTGGTGTGTCAGCAGGGTGGATGATTTGAGTGAGTCTCTCTCCACACTCAGAACAGGTGAATGGCTTCTTCCTGGTGTAACTACGCTGATGATTTTTCAGTACTGATGGATGAAAGAAGTCTTTACCACAATCCCCTCATCTCCATGGCTTCTAATCATTATGAGTGTGTTACATTCTGATAAGCCAGATGATTGATTGAAGCCTTACCCAAAAAAGAACCAGTTTCTCCCCACTGGGAACAGTGCTTTCTCCTTCCATGTCCAATATTCTGTTGTATTCAGGTTGTGATACGTTTGGTAACTCTCTCAGATCCTGAGTGACGTTTGGTTTCAGTTTGTAAACTGCAAAATCTCCTCTTCTGAAAACCATGTTCAGCTGATTTGGATGAAACAAGGAGAGTGAGACAGAAACCATAAAATCAAAATGGTAGGTTATAAAATGTGAACTGGATGAATCTTGTAATTTGCAGAGTAGAAGTTGATAGCAGAACACTAAAAACAATTTCTGACTATTAACAATTCTGTGAGAAAATCAAGTTGGTCAGTCAAAAGCACACGGTCAGGGGATAGGCAGTGGTGAAAGTCTAATTAAGGCACAATTAGCAGATGTAACAGTAAAACACAAAACAGAGCTAAAATGCAGGGACAGAAGTTAGACAATTGCAGACAGAAGATCTAGGACAGTAGAAATGAAATACAGCAATGGTGAACATGAATTCAGAGCCAGATTAAAGGAGTCACATCAGCCCTGGACCATGCAAACTCTCACAGATAACAGAACACAGCAGTACCAACTCAAAATTTGCTGAATAGTCCATTATGCTCAGCTCTGAAACAATTTCACTGCTTCCTATATTACAGTCTCCTGCTGGAACTTGCAACTGGAAATATGTCAGAGCACTGTAAACAGAGGATCCAATTCAACACATTACCCTGTTATCCATGCGTTTTTACTTTTGACCAGTTTGCTGTGTGGGATCTTGTCAAATATCCTCACAAAATCTATGAAAACAATATCCACTTCACTACCCACACTGAGACTCCTTACCAATTTCTCAAAGAATTCAGTCAAATTGCTCAAGTATGACCTTCCCTCATCAAAGCAATGCTGACTATCCCGGACAAGTTCATGCATTTCTAACTGACAGTTTCTCTGATCTCTCAGGATTGATTCTTACAGTTTGCCCACCACCAAAGTAAGAGTGACTGGCCTATAGTTGTATGGCATTTCCTTTGTACTTGTTTTAAACAACAACACCACATTTGCATTCCTCCAGCCCCTTGGCACCTCACCTGAGTCAAGTGAAGATTGAAAATTAATCCTCACAACATCTGCTATTTCCTTCAACACGCCAGGGAACTATCTATCTGGGCCTGGTGACTCATCCACTTTCAATGATTCCAGCTCCTCTAACACTACCTCTCTCTATTTTGTCTTGTATTTCACACTACACCTTTTGGATTACTTTATCCACATCATTCCTTTCTTAGTGTGTGTAGCAGGGGGAGGTGGTGGGGTGGGGAGCAGAGCCCTGCAGTGGGTATGCCTAAACCAAACAGTGCCTCAGACTCTGTCTTGTTTTGCCAGAGGGAAATGAAGCAAAAGTGAGGGAACATCACCCACTTCCCGCTTTGGGAAATGCTTTAAAGTGTTGTCAACAAGTGATATCATCTCCAAATCTGACTTGAAACCAAGACAGCAACTGGAGCTTCTTCTTGATTCATGGTCAGTGATAACTTTTGTCCCTCACTCAGCAACACAAGAAATTGCTGTTTGCCTGCAGCAAGAATAATGTTTCTTTGTTTTGGAGACCAAACTTGCTCATAGATTTCATTGTGGCCTCACAAAACCCAACACAGCTGCTGTAAGACCACCTTGCTGCCATACTCAAACCCTTTTGAAATGAAGGAGAAAGTTCCATTTGCCTTCCTAACTGCTTGCTGCACCTACAAGCTTGTATTGAATGACTGGTGTACAAGCACACCCAGGTCCCTTTGTACATGAACATTTCCAAATTGACCACCACTCGAATTATACTCTGCCATTCTGAATTTGGTACCAAAGTGGATAACTTCACATTGATACTGCATCTGCTATGCATTTGCTACTCACTCAAATCATCTAAATTACTCTGAAGTCTCTTTATGTCCTGCTCACTCACAATCCCCCTTCTTTTGTGTCAACAAACCTAGAAATAGTACATTGGATTCGCACATACAAATCATTGATGTACACTTTGAACACATGAGGTCCAAGGGCACTGATCTTTGTGGTGTCCCAATTGTCAAAGCCTTAGACACTGAAAAAAGATCATTTATTTCTACTGTTTCCTGTCTGCTAACCAATTCACAATCGACACCAGTAAATTCCCAACAATCTTATGAACTTTAATTTTGCACACTAACTTCTTAAGTGGGACTTTATCACCAGCTTTGAGAAAATCCAAATGACCCCATCCACCGGGTTCTATCAGTTACATTTTCAAAAAACACTTTTGCAGATTTGTCTAACATGATTTACCCATCCGAAATTGACAGGCTTCAGGTCCAGTAGAAACGCTGACTTGCCTGGTCCCCAGCATAATAGGCAGTCAAAGATTATAGACATGGTCCATGGCAGCTCTTTCTCCACAGCACCCGAGATGGGCAATAAATGCTGATCCAGGCAGCACTGGCCACATCTCACCAACAAACATTTCATAACAAACAATCTAAGGCCCGCTGTTCAGCCCCATCCTTATTTTCAAATTCCTCCATGGTCTTCCTTCTTTGCCTCCACATGGTCCATACCTTTCCCCACAGACAGAACAGGCAAACCATAAACAGACAGAACAGTCAGAGGCTGATCATGGTCACCTTCTGATTCAGCAATTGCCGCCGGAGGGAGGGGGAGGGGCAGATCCCGAGCAGCTTCTCGCTCTGATTCGAGCCGCCCGCTGGTTGCCCCGGAAACCTTGGCAGCAGGAGGGGAACAGGTGGGGGCGGGGCTCCCGTGTCCACGTGCCTGAAACCTGAGACATCACCACGGAGCACAGCAATTCCTATTGGCTGCTTCAGTCCTGGGCTCACAATGCAGATGTTGTCTTTCCAGTGAAACCTCCTCCTCTGTGCAACATCTGGGAGCAAAGCAATGTCTCCTTCCTTTCCATTTCTTTCGTCTTCCTGAGTGGTAGGGTGGGGAAACTGTTCACTTGCAGCAAAGGAAGGGACAGGGAGTGAATCCAGGGAGGGTGCCGACACTGCAAATGTTGGTTCTGGTACGTCTCTTAAATTTACTGTCATCATTTGCTCTCTTAGCTTTACACATTTGTTTTCCTGCTAAAATGGTGGCCTCTTTCCTCATGTTCATGTTTGCATGATTTCTATTAGAGATGATCAAGATTTAGGGGACAGCAAATTGATGAGCAATAAAAGCCAAAATGTGATTTTCGTTCCTCATAATTTGCAGCACCATACATTAGAGCCTCTCATTTGAGGTCTAACTGTGGAGTGAGCAACATGTAGCAAAATTGTCTTACAGCCAAAATCCCCATTTACAATCCAGGACTGTGTCATGGTGTATGTTGATGGGAAAAGGAAATAGCCTTCCTCCCCTGGCTAGTCAACTAATCACAAACTGTTTGATTAACAAATGAATTCAAGGACAGGATAACTTGTCCATGTATTGCTATTCACGAATCTAGATCAAATTCCATTTACCACTGATCAGCCTGTCTGTAAACTAAGGCTATCCATCTCATTATTTACCATCTATTACTTTTGCATCATCTGAACTAACTGATCAACCTTCATACATTCAAATCTAAGGCATTTACCTAAAACAAAAATAAGGGCCCAACATTGGCCACTCTGCCACACCAATGTGCACAGATTTGCGGTTAGAAACAAGAAAAAACCCACCTCTCTGCTTCCTGAACCTCAGCCAATTGTGGATCCAATTTGCTAAATTTCAATGGATTCTATGCGCACTTAGCTTTGCTTTCAGTCTCCCAAAAGCCTTGCTGATGTCCAAAGAGATTAAATAAAAGTATTGGGAACAAAAACAAAGTTGCTGGAAAAGCTCAGCACTTCTTGCAGCAACTGCGAAGGAGAAAACAGAGTTAACGTTTTGGGTCCGGTGGCCCTTCAGAAGGGTCCCTTTGTGGTTAGTGGGGAATTAAGAACCTTGCAAGCACCCTGCTATTTCATCCTAACATCACAGGAGACATTTCACTTGACCTTGGATACTGACCTGCATTTAAACCTTCCAGACTACTCAGTACTTCCTCTCTCTCTCTGTGATAGTTTCTTCACATTCTATCACAGACCTTCTCCCTGATTCATCTATTTCACTAGTGAGCACTGACACAAAGTATTCATTTCGACCCAGGCCAACACTCTCTAGTTCTACGCACAGATACCTCTGTGGTCCTTAATGGACCTTACACATTCCCCCTTATCCTTTAACCATATGTCTACCTGTAAAACAACAGAGCATTTTGCTTCATTTCACTTGGCAGTATCAATTCATATTTCCCTTAGAGCTCTCCTTATCTCTCCATTTATGTTCCCTCTTGCACATGTACCTGAAAGTATCTACTTCCTGTGCACTATGGCCAAATCATATCTTATTAAAATCAACCAAGTTAGAACTTTGATTACAGGTCCATCCTTGTCCTTTTCCATAACAATCCCAAATCTTTTCAAAAGAGTTCTGATAACTGCCTGCAAAATTCTCCCCGCTGATACTTCAAGCACTTGTCCGCGTTGGTTGTCTGAAGTTAGGTCCCCTCTTTCCTCATTGGGGTTTCTACATCCTGGCTTCAAAAACTCGATCCGAAACTTGAGCTCTGATTTCTCTCCAAGATGCTGCCAGATCTGCAGAATGTTGTCAACAATTTCTTTTTTGTTTCTGATTTACAGCATCCCAGTTCTTTCCGTGTTTATTTTATACATCTCAATAGTTCCGGAAATGTTATGACCATTTCTAGCTCGACCAGGCTGCCAGGCAGTGAGTTTCAGTTTCCCCCCATTATCTGAGTGAAAAAAATCCGCTCAACTCATCAAAACTTCCCGCCGCTTACCATCAATCCATGTCGCCCGATACTGATTCCACCACTAAGCAGAAAGATTTGTTCTTGTTTTCTCTATTTCCCTCATAAATTTATACATGTCAGTCATGTCCCCCCCTTAGTCTACAACAAAACGGAAGTTGCTGGAAAAGTTCAGCAGGTCAGGCAGCATCTGGGAAGAAGATATAGCGTTTCGGGTCCGATGACCCTTCCTCGGTCTGTTCTGCTGGAAAGAAACTAACCCCAGTCTGTGAGGGCTGTATGGTCCCTGCTGACAACATTAGAATCTGTCCTGCTGGGCAGAATGATCTGTCATTACCTCAAAAACTAAACCGTCTTCTGTGAACCGAAACCAGCGCCGAGATTGACCACAGCCCCGCATCCGCCAGAGCTCCCTGAGTCAGCAGCGTGTAACTGGGGATTGGGAGAAAGGGGATGAGAGAGGGTTGGCGATATGATCTAACACACAGTGACCTACAGTTCACCTACATTACCGGGAAACCGACAGAGTTCTAAACACTCACCAACTCGACTGCAGGGAAACATTCACCAAGAAAAGGCGGAGCAGAGGCTGTTTCTGGACTGAAAAACACCCCCTACCTGTCAATCACAAATTTAGTCCCGCCCACTTCACAGAACTTGCAGTTTCCGGAAACTGAACTCAGACCTGCCCAAAAGCGGGGCGGTCCAAGGCGAGTACCACAGGGAGCCTCGCTGTGCTGTCCCCATTCTCTGACCCAGTTACGTGTCTTTATCCCGCGATTCCCAATCCAGTGACTCCCACTTTTCGCTGTTGACCCTGTATCCCGGTATAACCAACAAATTCCCTCCCCATTCCCCTGGTTATCTTGTAGTGTGTGTGTGTCAGACTGTGTCCCGCCTTGCTAAGTGTCTCTTGCATTTCACTGTTAGTCTTTCAGCTTCGAACCATCAGCAGTGTTTTTTCGTTCTATAATCCTATCACACCGATTAAACATTATTAACAATTCAATTCATTGCTCCATATGTGTTTTATAACTTCCTTGAAATTGTGTTCAATTTTCGAGGGATTTTTCAGTTGGGGGAGGATTTAAATGTAATTGCAATGTAACCTGTTCCTCCGATTCGATCACGGCTGCTGGCACTGATGAAATCCTCACAAAACATCAATGGAAGGACTGCATCCACTGTACATCTGCCAATGTGGTATACTGCATCCACTGTACCCGGTGTGGCTACCTCTACATTGGGGAAACCAAGCGGAGGCTTGGGGACCGCTTTGCAGAATAGCTCCGCTCAGTTCGCAACAAACAACTGCACCTCCCAGTCGCAAACCATTTCCACTCCCCCTCCCATTCTTTAGATGACATGTCCATCATGGGCCTCCTGCAGTGCCACAATGATGCCACCCGAAGATTGCAGGAACAGCAACTCATATTCCGCCTGGGAACCCTGCAGCCTAATGGTATCAATGTGGACTTCACCAGTTTCAAAATCTCCCCTTCCCCCACCGCATCCCTAAACCAGCCCAGTTCATCCCCTCCCCCCACTGCACCACACAACCAGCCCAGCTCTTCCCCTCCACCCACTGCATCCCAAAACCAGTCCAACCTGTCTCTGCCTCCCTAACCTGTTCTTCCTCTCACCCATCCCTTCCTCCCACCCCAAGCCGCACCCCTTTCTACCTACTTACCTCATCCCACCTCCTTGACCTGTCCGTCTTCCCTGGACTGACCTATCCCCTCCCCACCTCCCCACCTATACTCTCCTCTCCACCTATCTTCTTTTCTTTCCATCTTTGGTCCGCCTCCCCCTCTCTCCCTATTTATTCCAGAACCCTCACCCCATCCCCCTCTCTGATGAAGGGTCTAGGCGCGAAACATCAGCTTTTGTGCTCCTGATATGCTGCTTGGCCTGCTGTGTTCATCCAGCCTCACATTTTATTATCAATGGAAGGAAGGTGCGTGGAAGGTGGAAGACAGAAGGAGAACAGATATCATGTGGTCAGTTCAGTTATAGATTTCAATGTTCCTCCAGGCTGTAAAGTGACGAAGTGGCGTAAAAGAAAACAAAAAGAAAACAGAAAGAGATATGCAACCAGACAGCAGATGAGATTAAAAAAAAACTTATTCAAAATTTTAGGGGGTTGATACCCTGCTGATGGAGATAGATCGTTTTCTGCCTTGTATGTCTGGGCATTATTATCGACATCTGATTAAAATATGAACTGGAGCAGAACAACAATTGTAATACACAGAAATAAAGTCAATTTGACAAGCGAGTCGCTAACCCTCCAACTCTGGCAACATCCTTGTCAATCCTCAGCCCTTTCACAACATCCTTCCTATAGCAGTGAGACCAGAACTGCACACCATTCAGTCATGACGGAATGGCACAATTCTGTTCGGATGCATTATGGTCTTGTGATCTGAACACTCAGCAAAACCAGCACAGTTTGAACTGACATATCAAACATGGGGAAAGGCATAGCAGCAAAGTAGTAGACTAATGGTCACTGTTTCAGGTCAATCTCTTCAGAATGAACATTTCCCATTCTGTCGAACATCCTCCCCACTCATCCACAATCACAGCCTGCCTGGACTGGCAATAAGCATTATCTTCTTTTGTGATTACACTTGTCAGGCAGGAGCAGGCTTGGCAGCAGAGCTGGGCTGTGAAGCAACAATCAACTTTATTGAAACAGAGTCAGTAGAAGGTGATCTGCTGTCAGGCAAACTGCAGTGATAAATGCAGACAACAACTTACACTCAAACAGTTGTACTGTTCCTGTCAGTGGCTAAACAACAGTGTTAAAAGGACTTCTGGTAGTTTTTGCAGCCTTGATCTTCAAAGTGTCTGTCTTGGGCCTTCATCTTCTGATTCTGGTTGGTCTCCACTGCACAGACACAGATCTATTTTATCCTGGTTCTTATCTGATTAACTCCCCACTGTGCCCAGTCACAGTTCATATAAGCAACACTGACCTTCGTCAACCTCGTGATCTTCTGCATATTTATGCCTGTGCTGTTTTCCTCTTAACTCAGGGCTGCTACATCTATAATCCTTTATTTCACCAGCACTTCTGTACTCACTGACAAAAGAACTGCAAGAGCTTTCTTTAACTGTTACCTACACAAAACAGTTTCAAATCTGACTTAAAGTCCCAGCATGTCTAACTTGGCATCTTTTTGAACTTTTACTTTTTATGTTTTGTTTATCTACTGTCCTGCATGTCCATGAAGACCTCACCAACCTTTACAGATGCACCATACAAAGCATCCTATCGGGTGCATAATGGCCTGGTGCAACAACTGCTCAGCCCAAGGGCATAAGAAACTGCAGAAAGTTGTGTGCACAGCACGAATCATCACAGAAGCCAAACTCTTATCCAGAGAATAACAGGTGTAGAGCTGGATGAACACAGCAGCCAAGCAGCATCATAGGAGCAGGAAAGCTGACATTTCGGGCCGAGACCCTTCTTCAGAAATGGGGGAGGGAAAGGGAGTTCTGAAATAAATAGGGAGAGAGGGGGAGGCGGATTGAAGATGGATAGAGGAGATGATAGGTGGATAGGAGACAGGTCAAAGAGGCGGGGATGGAGCCTGTAAAAGGTGAGTATAGGTGGGGAGATAGGGAGGAGATAAGTCAGTCCAGGGAGGATGGACAGGGCAAGGGGGCAGGATGAGGTTAGTAGGTAGGAGATGGGGGTGGGGCTTGAGGTGGGAGGCGGGGATAGGCGGGAGGAAGGACAGGTTAGGGAGGCAGGGACGAGCTGGGCTGGTTTTGGGATGCAGTGGTGGGTGGGGAGATTTTGAAGCTGGTGAAGTCCACATTGATACCATTGGGCTGCAGGGTTCCCGAGCAGAATATGAGTTGGTGTTCCTGCAACCTTCGGGTGGCATCGTTGTGGCACTGCGGGAGGCCCAGGATGGACATGTCGTCTGAGGAATGGGAGGGGAGTTAAAATGGTTTGCAACTGGAAGGTGCAGTTGTTCAGTGCGAACCAAGCGTAAGTGTTCTGCAAAGCAGTCCCTAAGCCTCTGCTTGGTTTCCCCAATGTAGAGGAGGCCACAATGGCAACAGCCTCCTATCCATGGACTTCATTTACACTTCTCTTTGCTGCAGAAAGGCAGCCAACATCATCAATGACCCGTCCCATCTCGGTAATGCTCTCATCCAACTTCTTCCATTGGGCAGAAGATTGAACACACCCATCAAGGGGTTCAAGAACAGCTTCTTCTCTGCCATTATTCGACTGATGAATGGACTCTATAACTCCAAATAGTGTTGATCTTGCTTTGCACACCTCCTGTGCAGGCATAACCTTGCATGCCTTGCTCTGTCTATGCACACTTTGATCTGTAAATCATTGTTTGCTATGATCTGCCTGCACCACTCTCAAAAACACTTCACTGTACTTCGGTACACGAGACAACATAAATCAAAATCAAAACATTCTAATGGCAATCGATGATAGCTTTCAATAATCTTCAAAGTCAATGTTGAAACTCATCTTGTTGCTGACTTCATAAAATTGCAGGATGAAACCAGAGCAAGAGTGACCTGGCCCTCCAGATCTGAGCATGGATAAGGGTTAGAAGTGGTTCCAAAAAGGCATTTCAGGTGACTATTCAAAAAGGAAACTGAAAATTTTGTCAAGTGTCCCAAACCCCCGGCCTGTCCAAATTTGGACAGATGCACACTTAATCAATTCCAGTTTGTATTCCACATGCTGCCTATTGCTTTGACCTGGTGCTCCTGTAAGTTTCAGCAAAGGTGCAGACAGTCTTCTCAAATCTTTGCTCTCACCGCTCAGATGCTTTTGATCTTCACTCAGAGTTTCAGGTCACCACATGGTCCTGGAAAAGACTCCCACTTCTCCTTGTGCAGGGGCAGACACAGTTATTGTGGGGCAAAGTGCTGTGACGGGAGATAGAGGTGGTATGTTAGGTGCTCCCTTGGTTTTGCAGTGAAAATAGTGAGAAGAGGAGAGCGTTTTATGTGACATTCCTTGCTCCCTGTCTCCTCTTCTGTAGCAGCATCCCAACAATACCATGACTCTGAGGTAGAGGCGATTACTGACATTTTGCAAGCCCATCGATACAAATATTGATCAGCCTGATTAAGGCATCAGAAATCTTCTGTACCTTTGTGGTCATGACTTGTAATGGATTGAGTGCAGAGTAATGCCTTAAGCTCCATGCGACATCCGTACTCTCCAATGACAGTCTCTGAAACCTTTGCCATCATTAAGGCCATATGTGTTTTTTACACTCCTGCAATTCCCCTTTCCAGATATTTTTCTGACCCACCCCACTTACAACACTCCAGGGTTGGAGCTGCTGACAACCCAAACTACGGAATTTCCTCCCTAAACCTCTCTTATTCTTTATGATACATCGTAAAATTGATATCTTTAATCGATGTTTTGCTCATCTGTGAAGCACCTCGAACATAGAACGTAGAACAATGCAGCACAGAACAGACCTTTCGGCCCTCGATGTTGCGCCGACTTGTGAACTAATCTAAGCCCCTTACCCTATACTACCCCATCATTATTCATATGCTTATCCAAGGACTGTTTAAATGTCCCTAATCTGGCTGAGTTAACTACACTGGCAGGCAGGGTGTTCCATGCCCTTACCACTCTCTGAGTAAAGAACCTGCCTCTGACATCTGTCTTAAATCTAACACCCCTCAATTTGTAGCTATGTCCCCTTGTACAAGCTGAAGTCATCATCCTCGGAAAAAGGCTCTCACTGTTCACCCTATTTAATCCTCCGAACATCTTGTATGTCTCTATTAAATCCCCTCTTAGCCTCCTTCTCTCCAATGAGAGAACAGACCCAAGTCCTTCAGCCTTTCTTCATAGGGCCTATGCTCCAGACCAGGCAACATCCTGGTAAATCTCCTCTGCACCTTTTCCAATGATTCACATCCTTCCTGTAATGGGGCGACCAGAATTGCACGCAATATTCCAAACGAGGCCACACTAGCATTTTCTACAGTTGCAGCATGACATCATGGCTCCGGAACTCAGTCCCTCTACCAATAAAACCTAATACACCGTAAGCCTTCTTAACAGCACTATCAACCTGGGTGGCAACTTTCAGGGATCTTAGTACATGGGCACCAAGATCCCTCTGCACAGCCACACTACCAAGAATCTTTCCATTGACCCGGTATTCTGCCTTCCTATTATTCTTGCCAAAGTGAATCACCTCACATTTAATCCATATTAAACTCCATTTGCCACCTTCCAGCCCAATTCTGCAGTTTATCCAAGTCTCCCTGCAACCCGCAACATTCTTCCACACTGTCCACCACTCCACTGACTTTAGTGTCATCTGCAAATTTACTAACCCATCCACCTATGCCTGCGTCCAAGTCATTTATAAAAATGACAAACAGCAGTGGTCCCAAAACAAATCCTTGAGGCACACCACTAGTAACTGGACTCCAGGCTGAATATTTTCCATCAACCACCACTCATTGCCTTCTTACAGAACGCCAGTTTCTAATCCAAACTGCTAATTCTCCCTCAATCCCGTGTCTCTGTATTCTCTTCAATAGCCTACCATGTGGAACCTTATCAAAGGCTTTACTGAAGTCCATGTACACCACGTCAACTGCCCTTCCCTCATCCACATGCTTGGTCACCTTCTCAAAAAACTCAATGAGTTTTGGGAGTCACAACCTGCCCTTGACGAATCCATGCTGACTATCTCCAATCAAATTGTTGCTTGCTAGATGATAATAAATCCTATCTCTTATAATCCTTCCCAAAATGTTTCCTACAACAGATGTAAGGCTCACACGTCTATAATTACCTTGGTCAGCCCCACTGCCCTTCTTGAACAAGGGCACATTTGCAATCCTCCAGACCTCTGGTACTGAACCTGTAGATAATGAGGACTCAAAGATCAAGGCCAAAGACTCCGCCACCTCCTCTCTGGCTTCCCAGACAATCCTCAGAAAAATCCCATCTGGCCCAGGGGATTTATCTACTTCACACCTTCTAGAATTGATCACACCTCCTCCTTACTAACCTTAATCCTTTCAATTCTAGTAGCCCGTAACTCAGTCACCTCCTCTACAATATTCTCCTGTTTCTCAGTGAAAACAGATGAGAAATAATCATTTAGCACCTCTCCAATCTCCACAGGGTCCACACACAACTTCCCACTTCTGTCTTTGACTGGCCCTATTCCTCCCCGAGACATCGTCTTATTCCTCACATACCTATAGAACGCTTTAGGGTTCTCCTTTATTCTACCTGCCAATGTCTGCTCATGTCCCTTCCTTGCTCTTCTTAACTCTCTCTTTAAATCCTTACTAGCTAATCTGTAACTCTCCATCGCCTCATCTGAACCATCTTGTCTCATCGTCACATATGCCTCCCTCTTCTGCTTAACAAGAGATACAATTTCTTTCGTAAACCACAGTTCCCTTACCTTATCGCTTCCTCCCTGCCTGACAGGGACATACTTATTAAGGACAGCAATATCTGTTCCATCAACCAGCTCCACATTTCGATTGTCCCCATCCCTTGCATTTTGCTAACCCATTCTATGCCTCCTAAGTCTTGCCTAATCGCATTATAATTGCCCTTCCCCAATCTATAACTCTTGCCCTGTGGCATACTCCTAAACCTTTCCATTGCTACAGTAAACATAACCAAATTATGGTCACTCTGTCCAAAGTGCTCACCTACCACTAAATCAAACACCTGGCCTGGTTCATTACCAAGTACCAGATCCAGTGTGGCCTCCCCTCTTGTCGGCCCTTCGACATACCAAGTCAGGAAACCCTCCTGCACACATTGGACAAAAACTGATGCATTCAACATTCTAGAGTTATAGCATTTCCATTCAATGTCAGGGAAGTTAATATCTGCCATAATGACCACCCTGTTCTTTTCACTCCTGCCCAGAATCATTTTGCCAATCCACTCCTCCACATCCCTGGAACTTTGCGGGGGCCTATAAAAAACTCCCAGCAGTGTGACCTCTCCTCTCCTGTTTCTGATCTCAGCCCATACCACCTCATCAAAAGTTCTTTCAGCCACCGTTGTTCTGTCCTTGGCTAACAAAGCCACACCTCCCCCTCTTTTACCATCTTCCCTGACCTCAATGAAAGATCTAAACCCTGGAACTTGCAACATCCATTCCTGACCCTGCTCTATCCAAGTCTCTGAAACAGCCAAAACATCGAGGAAAATGACAGAGTAAAAGTTTCCATAAAATACAAGCTGTTTTGCCGTACATTAGGAGAATCAGGAATGGCCCTTTTTTTACCCATCTCGGGATGAACCCTCACCATCACTCACAGAGCGAATGAACAGCAGGAAAAATCTTCACCACTGACTACCTGCACTCACCTATCACCTTCCCACCTACCTTCCCCAGCCCCCACTCTGTTTATGTCTCAGCTCCCATCCTCCCCCCCCCCCCCGCCGCCCCATTTCTGAAGAAGGGTCCTGAACCATTAACTTTCCTGCTCCTCTGATGGTGCCTGGCTCGCTGTGTCCCTCCAGCTTCACACTGTGTCATCCTTGACTCCAGCACCTGCAGCTATTGCTGTCTCCCTGTGAGCGATGTCAGCTTTGGTTCAATCGGAGCACGGGGCGGGGCTTGGAGGACCCAATGGAAGCGGCCTATCCTCCAACCAATCAGAGCGAGTGAGATGTTTGTCTGTTTGAAAATCACGTGATCGTCTTTGTCCGGAGACGCAATATCTCTGCGACTGAAGGTTAGCTGCTTGCCGAAAGTACAGTACACGGGACAAAAAGGAAAGCTGCAAAAAAACGGGAGGGAAATACTTTCGGTATTGACTGAGAGGCTTTAATAGCCGTTGATGCATGTCAGAAAACAAATTTTAACATGCCGGCCCCGTGTTTTGCAGCAAACGAAAAAACTGCTGCGGACCTGAGGCTGCGATAGGCAGAGGTAATTGCCACCATCTTTATTAGGGGCAATGATCTTCGGGACTCATGCGGGATCGCCATATTTATAGGTGGCAATCTGCAGTGGAACGCAAGCGCAGCCTTTCTTGTTTGGGAGAGGAGATTAAGACAAGAGAAATGTTTGTTTTTGTTTTTCTGGACTTCTTTCCCAGACTGTGAGACATGGCGTGTATTTCCTGGGAAGGACTTTTGACACTGGCGGAGTACTGGCTTCAGGCAGTATAAATTGCTGCAAGTTATACGTTAGATATTTAATGGAGGAGAAATGCCGAAAACGCGTTCAGAACTGCATGTTCAAAAACAAAGTTGCTGGAAAAGCTCAGTAGGTTTGGTAGCATCTGTGAAAGAAAAAAAAATAACGTTTCGGATCCGCTAACCCTTGCTTAGAACTTCATGTTACCTGTTGCACTCTCACTGTAGGAAGTCCTGCTTTAAATATTATGATCTATTAAAGCATATCCGTTTGCCCAGTATTCATATGATTGGGATCAAATCACTGAAAGTGCTCTGAGTCCCCTTGTGCTCCCTGGTCAAATTTATTAATGTCTGACTTCCTCAGTCTCTAATAATGGGTGTATTTTACCTCTGCATTTTTCTGTGTGGGGGAGCAGGGTGCTTTGAAGAGGAGGATTTATACATAACTAACAGAAACCAAGAGAAATGTTTGCCTTTTCCAGACAATCTTGTTGTGTTTTCTGGATTTCTGTCCAGGGCTGACCGTTATTTATCTCTTGTGGATTTGCTTTACAGGATATTTATTGAGAATAATTTGCAGACCAGGATCACAAAGCATGTTCTCCATTAAGCGGAGTGATCAGGATCTGAGTATCATTGACACTTAACTGGGAAAGGGAAGAGGTATAACCATTCTATGCGTGGGAGAATATTCCTGGTAAGTTTGTAACTTGAAAGCAGGATATTCAAATTTTTGGTTTGATCACCCCTGGGATAAGTGTTCAGTTCTATATCCTGCAGCTGAGAAAGGAGATATTGGCCTGAGAGGGGTAGATTTGTCCAAACAACACCTCGTCTCTTTTAAAGAACTGCCATATTTAGTCCCAATCGCCTACTTCATGATTTTAATCCATACATTTTTCATTCTTGAATACCTGCAAACTTCCTTTTAAAATTCCTTATGTGCACAAATTCCAGCACCCCTCCAGGTGGAATCTTCCATTTCCTGACAACTCCATTGATCCTGAAACTGAAGTCTGTGTTGATTCCTGAGGGTTATAAATTACTGCATTTAATGTGAAGATGCTGTTCCCTGAGCTTCCATTGAGCTGCGTTGAAACAGTATGGGAGGCTGAGATCAGAGTGGGTGTGAGCAGACAATGAAAATGAAAAGGCTGCACTGTGAGTACTGCTTGGCTAAGTGAGAGTGCTTTGGAGTTGGGTGAAACAGAAAGTGAAACTGAAAGATTGAGTGTGATGCTCAGTCTCAGTTTGGGCAGTTCAGAAAGTCTCTCAAATTGATATTTGATACCGTAAAGAACTTTCTTACAGTTTTTAAAGTATGTATTAGCTTAAATAAAGTTAGGGGCTTTAGGTTTATAATAGTAATGTTTGAAATGAAGGGGGAGGACCTAGCTTAATTAAATTCTTTTTAAGGCAGAAACTGGTTTAATCTGGAGAGAAGTCATAACAGAAGACATCACATCTGTGGTGTGCTCCTCTTGCACAATAGAACATAGGCTCTTGATGTTGTGTCGACCTGTGAAACCACACTGAAGCCCATTTAACCTACACTATTCCATTATCATCCATATGTTTATCCAATGACCACTTAAATGCCCTTAAACTTGGCGAGTCTACTACTGTTGCAGGCAGGGCATTGCACGCCCTTATTACTCTGAGTAAAGAACCTATGTCTGACATCTGTACGATATCTATGACCCGTCAATCTAATGCTATATCCCCTCGTGCTAGCCAGCTCCATCTGAGGAAAAAGGATCTCAGTGTCCACCCTATCTAATCCTCATATCATCTTGTATGTCTCTATTAGGTCACCTCTGAACCTTCTCTTTAACGAAAACAGCCTAAAGTCCCTCAACCTTTCCTCATAAGACCTTCCCTCGATACCAGGCAACATTCTGGTAAATCTCCTGTGCACCCTTTCCAATGCTTGCACATCCTTCCTGCGATGCGGTGACCAGAACTCCAAGTGCGGCCGCACCAGAGTTTCGTACGGCTGCAATATGACCTCATGGTTCTGAAACTCAATCCCTCGATCAGTAAAAACGAACACATTGTACACCTTCTTAACAACCCTATCAACTTGTGGAAAATTTCAGGGATCTATGTACATGGACACCGAGATCTCTTTGCTCATCCACACTACCAAGAATCTTACCATTAGCCCAGTACTCTGTATTCCTGTTACTCCTTCCAACGTGAATCACCTCACGGTTTTCCGCATTAAACTCCGGGACATTACCAGTGTCCCTATTGGCTATTTGTGCAGGAAGTGTGTCCATCTGCAGCTACTAGTTAACTGCTTTTCAGAGCTTGAGCTGTGGGTGCAGTCAGTATGGAGCATCCATGGTAACTGAGAAGGTTGTGGTCGCATTCTCAACAGATTGGTCACGCAGCAGGTGAAGATTACACAGACAGCAAGGGAATGGGTGACCATCAGACACGTAAAAGGCTCAGAAAGGAAGTGCTAGAGTCATCCCCCTCAAATAGATATACTGTTTTGGGTACTGTTCGGGGGAGGTGGAGGATGTTGGGGTGGCCACTCGGGAAGCAGCATCAGTCGGGTTCATGGCACTCGGAGTGACTCCGCTGCATAGAAGGGGAGGGAAACGATAAATATGACTGTAGAGACAGGGGATTCAATAGAGAGAGACATGAATCCAGGATGGTATGTTGCCTCCCTGGTGCCAGGATTAGCGATGACATGGAGCAGCTTCAGGACATTCTGGAGTGGGAGGGTGAACATCCGATTGTACCAGTGACATAGGAAAACCAAGGGAGGAGGACCTGAAAGCTGAAGATAGGAAGTTAAGAGATACACTAAAATACGAGATCTCAAATGTAGCATTGTCAAGCTTACACCCAGTGCCACATTGTTGTCGGGAGAAGTTTGTGTTGTGTTCAGTTGTACAAGTGACCTTTATTCAGAGCTCTGTTACCGCATGTGTGGGAGAGGTCAGAGTCCACTCCAAACCTGGCTTTCACATGAGGCCTAATTCCCCTCTTAAATACAGCTCAGATTGGAAGAGTGGACAGTGACACTCAAACTTTCCCTGGCTGATTGTGATATTTTTATTCCATTCGCTAGGTGTTATTTACATGCAATATTGTTGTCATTGTTAGCCACACACCCCAAATCAATATATCCAATCCAGTAAGCAAACCATTTTCCTAGGATGGTGACGGCGAGTACGAGGGGGCATAGCTTGAAATTGAGGGGTGAAAGATATAGGACAGATGCCAGAGGTAGTTTCTTTACTCAGAGAGTAGTAAGGGAATGGAACGCTTTGCCTGCAACGGTAGTAGATTCGCCAACTTTAGGTACATTTAGGGTGTCATTGGATAAGCATATGGACGTACATGGAATAGTGTAGGTTAGACGGGCTTGAGATCGGTATGACAGGTCGGCACAACATCAAGGGCCGAAGGGCCTGTACTGTGCTGTAATGTTCTATGTCCTATGTTCAAACAATCGTGGACAACACTATGTTCAGTCCTAAACCCTTCTATAATCTCCTGAGGTTAGCTCGAAAACTACTTCGTCTGTCTTTGGGACCTTACAATGCTTTTGACAGTTATATTCCTCCTCAGACATTTGCCAGCTGCACCACATTTTTTTGCCAAAAACCAAAATGGTATCTTATCACGAAGAACTTTTCCAAATTCTCTACTAACTGTAGTGTGGATTGTTAGGAATTGTGATTAAGTCTTTTAAACTCAACTCTGATATAAAGTGACTACAATTTTGTAATACAGTTGACAAATTGTGGAAAAATCCCTCTCTTACTTCAGCTTAAAAGATCAAACAGTGTTTCTGACTTGCTGCTGCAGTTTACAATCCCAACGATTTGCATTCTGTAAATGATTTTTAAACTGAAGTTTCATTTTCTACTCTAAGCGCTTTCCATTATTACTTTCTTGTTTTAATAAAAAGCATCTATTCCAGTTCCACTGAGTGTGAAATTCAGTCACTTTAGAGCTTTACCAAGCCATGAAACAAAATTTGTTCAGATTTCACAAATAACTAAGGCACTAACCATATCTTCATTTCGGATTTTGTAATCTATCTTTGTCACTCTTCCCTTGATCTTTGGATGTAAGAATTTATTCAAATTATCCGTATCTACATTTCAATTGTTTTATCTCTCTGCAGCCCTGACTTCTCTCTTTATAATCTTCCTTTGCCCCTTCCTATGTT
The DNA here is from genome assembly GCF_030684315.1 of Stegostoma tigrinum. NCBI lineage: Eukaryota > Metazoa > Chordata > Chondrichthyes > Orectolobiformes > Stegostomatidae > Stegostoma > Stegostoma tigrinum. The sequence goes on from NW_026728297.1 coordinate 54,719, forward strand.
GTTGGTCTTTTCGAGGTTGTGTTTACGCCATTTATTGCTTTTCCTTCCATAATGATACAGTGAGCTGCTTTTATTGCTGACAAACATTTGCTCAAGGAATTCAGCTAACCATTTCATGTTAATTGGTTGTTTGCATTTCTGGTTACAATTACCTAAACAGTTCAGAATGCTGTAGGATCAGACTTTTGCTTCTACTTTTTATTAAGTAACAAACTTGTGATTGTGGCTGAACCAGGCCTTTAAAAACTGCCTCTTGTTAAAATGCTTATGTGTTTTGAACTGTCTGTTTACAGAAACCCAAGTAAATTCCCTAATGTTCCTTCTCAACAGGACTCTTTTATACCCCCCACAGGACCTTTCGTGATCTAATCCCGTAACAGTGTGAGCTGCTACAATGCATGTGCTAGTAAAAGCATAAGAGGACAGATGAGATGAGTGCATGGCTGGAGCTATAACTTAAAAGGTTTGGATTCCTGAGGCATTGAGACTGTTTGTTTGTTTCTGGGGAAGGTGGGACATGCACAAGCTTGAACAATTGTCCTGGGCAGAGCTGGGACAGATATTCTTGTTGATGCTTTTGCTAGTTCCACTGGTGAGGATTTAAACTCGTATGACAGGGGAATGGGAACCAAAGTATAGCTTTAGCAGTAAAAGACTCAAATCAGCAAATGGGATTTGAAATTAGTTCATGATGTTGTCGGTGGCTGAAAGATTAAAAGAAAGAAGGATTAATCAAGATCAAATCTCTTTTCATACATCAGTCCTGTGATCCCAGGAATTGGTCTGGTGAACCTTCTTTCCGATCATTCAGTAGCCAGGCCATCCTTCCTCTGGAAAGGAGAACAAAGGTGCACACGACTCCAGGTGTGGTCTCACCAAGGCCCTTATAGAAAGATATCCCTCTTCCTGTACTCGAATCCTCTCACAATGAAGGCCGAAATATCATTTGCATTCTTCACTACTTGCTGCTGCCTGTTTCCTAAAAGAGAATAGGAGAGAAACACGGAACTAAATGGGGTCAGACACTCGGGTAACATTGTGTTCAACAATGTCCCCATTGTATCGGTGCTGGCCATCAAGCACCTATTGAAGCTAGGCCCGTTTTCTGGCACTCGGTGTGTAACCTGTATTTTGGTGCAGTGGATGATCATCTCAACACTTCTTCAAGATTGCAATGGTTCCTGCATCTATCACCATTTCAGATGCTGCCAGATCTGCTGAGTATCTCTATCATTTTCTGTTTTTATTTTAGATTTCAGGTATTTTTCTGCATCTTAGTCCTTCAGAAGGATCAGAGGGTATGGAGAGAAAACAGGAATTGGATTCATTTTCAGATGAATAAAATGCCTGCCCTTCATGTCTGTCCAAACTCTATCTCTTTTTGTAGTTTTGGACAAACGCTGACTGTTTCCCTTCCCTGAAGGACATTTAATGAACCAGTTCAGTTTTACTGATAATCCAGCAGTGCCCCTCAGTGTTGCATCCACAATTGATCAGATTAATTTCTGAGTTTGACAATCTTTGTGTGTGTTCTTCTGGTTTCTCTCTCTCTCTCTACTTTTTTTTTCTTCAGTTTGAAATTGTGATTGCATTCAGAGAAATCAAACAAAACCACATCCAGATCTGACACTCAATCTGTTTGTCGTAACCTAATTATCTCAGGATTTTGAACATTAAAGGAAGAAGCACTGTTCACACCAGGGAGAAATGCGTATTGTCTGTGTGTCGAAGATTCTGTGAAGATTCATCTGAAATGCCCAAACACCAGCACGGTCACACTGGGGAGAGACTGTGGTAATGTGGGGATTGTGGGAAGGGATTTATTTACCCATCCCAGCTGGAAATGCACCAACGCAGTCACACTGGGGAGAAACTGTTCATTTGCTCTGATTGTGGGCTGGGATTCACTCAGTCAAGCAACCTGCTGAAACACCAACGAGTTCACAGTGGGGACAGACTGTTCACATGTTCCGAGTATGGGAAGGGATTTGCTCACTCAACCAACCTGCTGAGACACCAGCGAGTTCACTCTGGGGACAGACCATTCACTTGTTCTATGTGTGGAAAGGGATTCACTCAATCATCCCAACTGTTAACACACCAGCAAGTTCACCACAACCACATTTGAAGGATTTTGCCCTTAAATCAAGGAATGAACTTTGATCTTTGGGCTGTTTGTACTGGTGTCATTAGTCCCTGCTCAAAACTTGATCTTCTCTTGGGAAATAAGGTAGGGCAGGGGACTGAGGGGTCAGCAGGGGGGACAATATTTTGGGGCCTATGATTATATCTCTATTAGTTTTAAAATAATTATGGAAAAGGATAGACTTTGGTCGAAGAGTCAAAGTTTTAAATGAGGCCAATTTTGACACTACTATGCTTCTTAAAAGCACAGTAAGACCGCCTATGTGTGGGAATGCACGAGATGGGTGAGATACAAAAAAGTATTTTACATCAGTATTTACTGTGATAAAGGATACAAAAGCTAAAGAACTTAGAGAAATGAATGTGTATCTTGAAAAGTTCCATGTTGTAGAGGAGGTGGTGCTGGATGCCATACAGAGCATAAAGGTGGATAAATCCCCAGGACCTCTTCAGGTGTATTCTCGAACTTTGCGGGAAGCTAGGCTTGCGATTGGGCCCCTTGCTCAGATATTTGCACCATTGACAGTCATAGGTGAGCTGTTACACTGGAGGTTGGCTAATCTGGTGCCATTGTTTAAGAAAGGTGGTAACATAAAACCAGGGAACAATAAACTTTTAGTGAGCCTGATGTCAGTTGTGGGTAAGTTGTTGGAGGGAATTCTGAGGGATAGGATTTACATATATTTGGAAAGCGTGGACTGAATGGGGAATAGTTGACATGGCTTTGTCCATAGGAAATTATGCCTTACTAACTTGATTGAGTTTTTTTGAAGAAGTTAGAAACAAGATTGATGGCAGAGCGGTGGATGTTTTCGATATTCCTCATGGTCGACTGATTAACAAGGTTAGATCACATGGAATCCAGGGAGAGCTGGCCATTTGGAAAGGCCTTTGACCTGCAGTATGCTGCAAGGATTGGTACTTAGTAACTATAACTCCTACATTCACATCCAAATCATCTTTATAAATGACACACCACTGGTCACAGGCCTCCAGTCGACAAAGCAACCCTCCACCAGCACTCCGTCTTCTACCTTCAAGCCAGATCTGTTTCCAAATGACTGGTTCTCTCTGTATTCCATCTGATCTGACCTTGCTAATCAGTCTACTATGAGGAACCTTGTCAAACGCCTTAGTGACATCCATATAGAACACATCCACCTCTTTGCGCTACTCAATCCTCTTTGTTCCTCCATCAAAAAAAATCAAGTTAGTGAGACATGATTTCCCACACACACAGCCATGTTGATTATCCCTAATCAGTCCTTCCCTTTCCAAATATTTCAAGTACTATCCCTCAGGATTCCTAGAACGACTTTCCCACCACTAATATCAGGCTCACTGGCCTATAGTTCCCTGGCTTTTCCTTACCACCTTTCTTAAATAGTGGCACCACATTAGCCAACTTCTGGTCCCTCAAATGTGACTATCGATGATACAAATATCTCAGCAAGGGGCCCAGCAATCACTTGCCTAGCTTCCCTCCGAGTTCTCGGATACACCTGATCAGGTCCCAGGAATTTATCCACTTTTATACGTTTTAAGCATCACTACCTCTGTAATATGGATAATTTTCAAGATGTTGCTATTTATTTCCCCACAGTCCATATCTTCCATATCCTTTTCTGTAGTAAATACTGATGCATAATACTTGTTTTATTATATTCCCCATTTCTTGCAATTCCACACATAGGAGGCATTGCTGCTTTTTAAGGGGCCCTATCTCTCCATCGTTATCCTTTTTGTTCTTAATCTATTTGTAGAATCCCACTGGATTTTCCTTAATACTATTTGCCTAAGTTACCTCATGTTCCCTTTTTGCCCTACTAATTTCCCTCTTAAGTATACTATTGTCATTATACTCTTGTAAGCATTCACTCGATCTCTGCTGTCTATACCTGACATGTCCTTCCTCGTTTTTCTTGACCAAAACCTTGATTTCTCTAGTCATCCAGAATTCCCTATACCTACCAGCATTGTCCTTCACCCGAACAGGAGTATACTGTCCCTGAACTCTCGTTATCTCTTTTTTTTTTGAAGGCTTCCCACTTTCTAACTTTCTGTTTTACCTGCGAACATCTGCCCCAATCAACTTTTGAAAGCTCTTGTGTAATACCATTAAAATTGGCCTTCCTCCAATATAGAGCTTTAACTTTCAGATCCGGTCTACTCTTTTCCATCACTATTTTAAAACTAATAGAATTATGGTCACTGGCCCCAAAGTCCTCCCCTGCTGATACCCTAGTCACCTGTCCTGCTTTATTTGCCAACAGCAGGTCAAGTTTTGCACCTTCTGTAGTCGGTACATCACATACTGAATCAAAACATTTTCCTCTACACTCTCAGCAAACTCCGCTCCATCCAAGCCTTTTAGACCATGGAATTCCCAGTCTGTTTGGAAAGTTAAAATCCCTTCCATCACCACCCTGTTATTCTTCCAGATAACTTCTTTCAAAATTATTTGTCAGATTCCTGCTGACTAATGGGGGTGGCTATAGTATAATCCCAATAAGGTGATCATCCCTTTCTTATTTCTCAGTTCCACCCAAATAACTTCCCTGGATGTATTCTCAGATATATCCTGCCTAAGTAACGCCGTAATGTTATCCTTGCTCAAAAATGCCACTTTTCCCTCCTCTCTTGCTTTGCTTCCCCCTCCCCCTTCGACTTTCTATCCTTTCTATAGGAACTATATCTTAGAACATTAAGCTGGCAGCCCTGTCCACCTCTGAGCCTTGCCTCTGTAATTGCAATGATAACCCAGTTTCATGTTTCCAATCTTGCCCTGAGTTCCTCTGCCTTAGCTGTTAGGCCTCTGGCATTGAAATAAATGGCGTTTAATTTATTAGTCCTTTCGCATTAATCTCAATAACAAATACGTAACTGTAGAGTAGGTTTTGAAAATGATAACGTTTTATTGCTGTAGATCAACACATTCACACTGGGTAAAGACAATCCACCCGCAGTGTGTGAAAAGGGATTCCCTAGTTCATTAGGACGGGTTTTCATAGAATTCGGAGTATTCCTACAGTATGGAAACAGGCCCTTCGGCCCAAGAATTCCACACAAAACCTCAGAGCATCCCACCCAGACACATCTCCCCGTAGCCCACCTAATGTACGCATCACTGAACACTCTGGGCAATTTAGCTTGGCGAATCCACTAACCAGCACGTGGGAGGAAACCAGAGCACCTAGAGGAAACCCACGCAGCCACAGGGAGAATATGCCAACAACCACACACTCGGTTGCCCAAGGGTGGAATCAAATCCAGGTCCCTGGCACTGTGAGGCAGCAGTGCTAACCGCTGAGCCACTGTGGTTAAACACCAATGAGTTCCCAAGAATCTGTAGGAATTTTTGTTGCTCGTATTATCTGTATTCAAGTCATGTTATCTGGGCTTGTTTCTCATGATGTTTGAAAACACCACATGTCTGGTTACCTTGTTGGGAGAAAAAATGATATAAATTTTATTAAAACTACTGTGCATTGGATCTTTATCTCAAAAGCAGACTAATTTATTTTGAAAGGGGAGATGGAGAGCCTATCTCCTCTATCCTCACCTCCAACAAGTGCGAGGAACCTGTGGTTTTTATTTTTCACTCAATGACAGTCAGTACATTTCATATGAGCAACTGGGAACCGAGTCATCCCAAAATGCTTGAAACTTAGTGTACTAATGGTACACTATTACAATAATAACCATTACAATTCTTTTCTGAACCTTTTGAAGTTTTACAACATCCGTCCTTCAGCAGGAAGAGTAGAATTACACACAGCGGTTACACCTAAACTGGAATGGGAACTGCATCCTTGTGGGAGCTGGGGATGGGTTTCCAGTACTGTTGGGGGTCATGTAAAAAGTTTAGCAGTGGGCTGAAATCCAGAGAATGTTCAAAAATAATAATGGCCAAAAAGAGAAGAAACAAGAGAGTCTGGAAGGCATTGTCATTGGGCAATTAAGATATAAGCGAGTTTGCCACGGGTGAATGGTATTTAATGCTTGGAGTCAGATGAATAAGGCAGATGATTTGAGGATACAAATTAGTGGGGTCAGAAAGCCATTGCTGTCACTTGGACATGGTTAGCAGCTCAGTATTCCAGGATACAGGGCCTTCATGCAAGGCAGTGGAGGTGGTAAAGGAGGAGGAAATATTGTTATTTTGCTTCAGGAATCTATAGAGCAATAAGGACAGGTGACATTTTTGAAAACCCCTTTAAATAAATAAGGAGACAGATTTTGAGAAAGTGTAGAAGTAGCAGGATTATGGTAGCAGAGACTTTCAACTTCCTCAACATTAATGGAGTCGTCATAATGTGAAGGATTTATCAGAATTTTTAAAATACATCCAGGAGAGCATTTTTTCAGCCACTAAGTAGAAGTCCCAACAAGGAAGGGGAAGGTCCTGGACTTGACTTTAGGTTACAAAGTTGAGCAAGTGGTTGAAGTTTCAGTGGGATAGCATTTTGCAGGTAGTTATTATAACTATTCGATTCAGGATTTGTATGGAAAAGGACAAGGATGGGTCTAAAGTCCTAAACTGATGCTGAAGTTATGAAGAAAGTAAATGGAATTTTGGCCTTAACTGCGAGGTGTTGGTGTTTTGAGGATCGGGACATCTTGTAACAACTGTATTGGATGTTGGTGAAGCCATATTGGTTTAGCTACTCGTATTTAAGAAAGGATATGCTGGCGTTGAATGCGGTGCAAAAGAGATTCGCTAAGCTGATTCATGGGATGTAAGGGTCATCAAGAATAGCTGGAGGAAGGGAATTTGCAAAGGGAAAATACTAAATAAACAGGTGGTGCCCAGTGTTGGGCTCATACTCACAACTCTGCACTTAAACAGCGTATGTTCCAACAACTGAGTTAACTTGGCCTTCCACAGTCAATGTTCAAATCCTGCTTTATAAGGTGACAAATGGGTTTTTCACGGACGCCGCTGCAGTCCAAGGAAGTAAAAGGTAACTGCTTTAGAAAATCCCAAGGTTCCAATGTATTCTTCTCATTCACATTGCAATCCATTTTCAGTACTTGCTCCAGGATTTAACATTCAAAATTAATTTTGTGATGTTGTTGCCCTCATCTTTAAGTGCCCTGTATAACTCCAGTCACTCGGTCGAATGGTGAAAAAGTCTGTTTCAATAAACCAATTTTTTTCAGCTACAGTCTAAGAAATGTTCCTTTATTTGCTGAATCTCACACAACATTTTCTTTCTTCTGTGTGTCAACAACTTTTGCCAATTCTCATGTTACGGACTACATTTTCAGAATCTTTTTAACCAGAGGTTTCTGGTGCAGTTGTAAGACTTCATATTAAATGGTACAAAAAACCAAACGGGCTTAAAAGATGAGAAAGGAAATACATTTTTGTATTTTTGCGTGAAGACGGTTCAGTTACTGTGTGCTTGTTTCATATAAAATGGATGATTGAAGTGTTCACAGTGCACTATTTAAATAGCAGATACGAAGACCTTGTGAGCAAGCATTTAAGACATTTGACACATTGAGGGAATTAATTTAGAAACCCAAAATGTCCAGAAAATGTGCTGGATAAATTCAGCAGGTCTGTTATTTTCGCTCTTTTCGATTCAGGATGGGTATGGAAAAGGACAGAAATGGGTCTAAAGTCTTCTGCGGGTGCTGCAAATGATTAAGAGAGAAGATCGAATTTTAGCTTTAATTGCTACATAGTTGTTACAATTTTTAACAATTATGTAGGATGTTAGTGAAGCCATTCCTGCGGAGAGAAAGAAATAGTGCAAATATCTTGAAACTAACATGATTTCACTTGTCTCATTGCCAGACCTCCTATGTTTCTTTCACACTTTCTGTTAAACAGCAAGAAGTTCTTTTCTTGAGAAGAGAAAAGCATGAGAGGTAACCTGAGAGAAATTGGAGACTCTGCAGGGATTTGAGGCAAAAATGGTGTTGAGGTTGAGGTTGTTAGAGATTTAAGAAATGGTAATGCAGTCTCGAGGCCTCTCCTGCTCCATGACTAAAATTTGGTGCAGCGACATCATCATTGAAGACAATAAGGATGACCACGACTTGTCAGTTACTGTGGCTGAACAGTCTTAAGGAGCTGAATTAAGACTCCAGTCTTTTCATTGATGTGGGTTTGAATCCCACTGTTGCGAATGTTCCTTCAGCAACTGGCATTTTCTTCTCAGCAGGATTTTGCGAGTGTAAGAAAAGAGGAGACAATACACATATGACTTGCTGCATGAAGCAAAAAAGAATATACTTGAAGTTTTATTAAAGTTATCTTTTCAAGGAGCTACACAGACATGTTTGAGTGTACAGGAGACATAGAAACAAAATGGTACAACAGGGATGAGGAAGAACAGTGCGAGAGAGGGAGGGGAAAACCTATGTTAGCTCATCCTCAGCGTTTATCCAGAACAGCATTCGGTGAGAGTAACTACTGTACAGTCCTGTGGAAAGTAGGTCCCATTCTCACTTTGAGAAAAACTTATCATGCTGTATGGTACTATCACGATGCTAAATTGGATAGTCTTTTAACAGATCTGTTGATGTATCTTTTTAGCACCTGTGATGCACTTTGGGCCAATAACACTAGAAATGAGACAGCAGAGATTTGAATCACTCCAACATTACAGGAAGGTTGAATGTGGGGGACCGGTCTGTGTTAGAGTAGTTAAATCTAGAAGTAACAAAGAATGGATAGGGTTTCAGCAGCAGATGAGCTGAGATGTGGATGGAGTCAGGTGATGTTACTGAGATAGAAACAGTTAGTTTGGTGATGATGCAGGAGAAAGCTCATCTTAGTGTGAAGTATTTCATCAGAGTTGTGAACAGTCTGGTTCAGCTTCACACAGTTACTAGACAGAAGGTTGCAGTCAGTGTAGAAGCTGTCTCAGTGTTTAATTGGAGGAAATTGCTGTTCATCCTGCACTGGATTCAAACAAGTCAGGATGATGTGTGACTTGGAGGGGGTCCTCACCGTGATGGTGTTCCATAGATCTTCCACACTGGACATTCACAACAGTGAAGATTAAGGGTTTGTGACATGATGTCAAAGTCCTGATTGAGATGTGGATTTAGTCAATATCTGTATTTCACCTCTTTCTCAACATTCTTTGTCTGTCCACTCACAAAGACGCCAGAGTCTTGTATAAGTCCAGACCAGGTGGCAGCTTCTGTTCCCTGATCGACATTAGTGAATCACTGGCTTTTGTGGTCACTTTTTTTTAAATAGTGTGTCATTAATCCTACGGGGTGGCACGGTGGCTCAGTAGTTAGCACTGCAGCCTCACAGTGCCAGGGACCCGGGTTCGATTCCAGCTTCGGGCAACTGTCTGAGCGGAGTTTGCACATTCTCTCCATGGCTGTGTGGGTTTACTCCAGGTGTTCCGGTTTCCTCCCACAGTCCAAAGATGTGCAGGCTAGGTGGATTGGTGGATTAGCCATGCTAATTTGCCCGGAGTGTTCAGGGGTGTGTGGGTGATAGGGGGATGGGTCTGGGTCCGATGCTTCAAGGGGCAGTGTGGACTTGTTGGGCCAAAGGGCCTGTTTCCACACTGTAGGGAGTCTAATCTAATCAAACTACCAGATTCATTACGAGCTGATTGCATCGGCAGCCTGGTGTTTGTGTGGACTCTCTCTTCATTGCATTGTTCTGTTTTAAATTGATTTCACAGTGTACTCAAAGGGAAACTGACACCAGGCATAATCCCAGGGTCTTATGGACACCTCAGTTTATTGTAAACAGAACATTATCAGATTTTGAACATGTAAGGAGAAAGCATACACGTATTGTGTGTGTGGACACGGTTTTAGTTAATTACCAGGACTGGCACAATGCAAGCCTTGATTGTGGGGAGGGATTCACTTGGTGAACCACAGTCCTGGCATACAAGCTGCTCACACTGACGAGAGACCTTTTAAATGTCCAAACTGTGGGAAGTGCTTTAAATGTTCTGGGCAACTGATGAATCATCAATATGTTCACACTGCTGAGAGACTATTTGTGTGTTTTTTGCAGACATATCTTCAGGTGATCAACTAGCCTCAATATACGCCAGCGAGTTCACGCTGGAGAGAGGCCATTCGTCTGCTCTGAGGGTGGGAAGGGATTCACTCATTTATCTCATTTGCTGACACAGAAGTGAGTTTGTAGGTAGCTATTGGATGTTTGGATTTTGCTTTCAATCACAGTCAGTACTGAACCATTTCAATGGAATCTGTTTCCACTGGTTTATAACTCCAGTTCTCAGTCTTTATATTTAGCATAAGAGCCAAATCAGCTTTCTGTGTGACCTGCAGTATGTTTATTTTTTAATGATATCTCTAATACAAGTTTGTTCTCATTGAACATTTCTTCCCCCTCCCCCATGTATCCTCCATCCTCACCTACAACAACAACTGAGGAGCTCAAAGAGCTTCATTGTCTCACTCATGGTGGCAATCGATCCACTGCCTCTGCTGCTTCCGATAAGGCCAAGGGGCTCCTAAATTTTGCCCTGTGTCTGAGCCCAGAATCTGCATGTTTCTCTCCTACATTGTTATAGCCAGTGTGTTACCAGCCCCTCTCAACTGGCTGCCAACCTTTTCTCCTAACTGTCTCCCTTCCTTGTGTGCTTTTTCATCTGCTTGCCCCAACTTCTGGACCTTCTGTATTCCTTGTGACTGTCAATTTGGACTTTTCTCCTTGACACCTATCATAAGTGTTTTTTTTAAATCTTATCTTAAATTCTAATTGTCATACAAGCAGCCCTGAATGTTTGCACTTCCTTTCCTTTTTGAGTGTACTTGAGCCATCTTCTCTTTGAAAGTAGCCCTTATTATTATTTATACTTTGTCCCATCAACCTGTCACTCCAGTCATTGCTGTCCAGCTTTGACCTTGCCCTTGAAGACAACTTTCCATCAATTGAGTTTTCTCATTCTGAATTAATGCTGGTTATTATCTGACATTATTCTGTACCTTCCTACACGGGATCATGGTCTCCTGAATGGTCTGACACTGACACTTGATCTACTTGGCTCCCATCATTCCCAAGAAGTAGGACCAAACGAGCGCTCTTTCTTTTTGAACTGAATGCACTGTTTTCGGAAATTTATCGTGCATACAATCCAGGAAAACTTACCCTTGCTGCCTCTTACTCTACCAATATTCCAGTCTGTATTTGAAAAACTGAGGTCTCAAATAACACTACAGAACAGGAATAGTCCCTTTAGCCCACAAGCCTCCATTAACGCATGATTTTCTAATCATGAAATCTCTTTCTTTCCCCTGCACAGTTTGTATCTCTCTATTCCCTGCCAATTCACAAATCCATCAAGATGTCTTTTAAGCATTGTGATTGTACCTGCTTATCCCACTTCCTCTGGCAATGCATTCTAGGCACATACTGTCCTGTGTGTAAAAACTTACTTTTCACACTTCCTTTACATTTTTCCCTATTACTTTAAACTTATGTCCCCTACACAAACTGTCATTTCTACTCTAGACTCCAACTATCCATGTCTCTCCCAGTTTTGTAAATTTCTACCGGGTTGCCCCTCAGCCTCTGATGTTCAAAAGAAAATAAACCAATTTTATCCAACATCTCCTCATAACTAATATCCTCCAAACAAGGTGACATCCTAGTAACCTGTTTCTGTACCCTTTGCAAAGCTGATCATCCTTGTGGTGGTTTGGTGAGCAGAATTGTACACAACATTGCAGATGTAGCCTCACTGAAGTTCTAGCGAGCTGCAACATGACCAGTTTTTATACACTTTGCCCTGACCATCTTCTCCACTAGACTTGTCATTTTCAGGGAACTGTGAACCTGTAGACCTAGATACTGCTCTATGATTGTGCTTCTCAGAATTCTACCATTTACTGTGCACTTCCCTCCTTCATTAGACCTTCCAAAATGTATCACCTCACATTTGTCTGGATTAAATGCCACCTGCCATTTTTCCATACAAGCCTCCAGTCAATCTATATCCTGCTGTATCGTCTAGCATTCCTCCTCACTACTCACAGCTCCACAGATCTGTTATTCACATATTTACTAATTTGATCACCTATGTTCTCCTCCAAATATTTTTTATAATAAATATGTTAACGACAGCGGTCTGATTCCTACAGAAAAGCACTGGTTTCAGATCTATAGCTACTCTTCATCTTCTATGACAAAGCCAGTTCTGTACCCAACTCATGGTGTAACCAAGGTCACTTCGACTTCTGTATCAGCCTGCCACGAGGAACCTTGTCAAAGGCCTTGCTAAAGTTCATGTGGATAACATGCAACGTGGCTTCCTGCAGAAGAGGTCATGTCTCACAAACTGGCTTGTGTTTTTTTTGTTTTTTTTGAAGTCACGAAGCTGATTGAAGGCAGCGCAGTGGATGTTGTCTGCATGTACTCTACGGAAATATTTGACAAGCTCCCTCATTGTAGGTGGTTCCAGTAGATTAAGTCACATGAGATTGATCCATGGTGCGTTGGTAAATTGGATTGGGTTAGAGGACAGAGGGTGGGTGGCGATGGTGTTTTTTGACTGGAGATCTGTAACCAGGGGTGTTCCACAAGGTTTGTTATTTTTATAAAAGATTTGGATGAAAATCTAAGTTGGTTTGCTAATGCTGTGAAAATTGGTGCAGCTGAGGATAGTGAGTTAGGGTGTCTAAGGACACAGCAGGATGTAGATCAATCGGAAAGTTGGATGGAGAAATGGCAGACGGACTTTAATTCAGAGAAAATTGAGGTAATGCAGTTTGGGAGGCTAAATGCAAGAGGAAAGTATACAGTAAATGGCAGGGCCATTAGGATCATTGGTATAAAGGGGGATCTTGGGGCCTAATTCCAGATAGCTCCCTGAACACAGTTGGATAAGGTGGTAAAGAAGAAAGTTGAGTGCACCAGTGCACTGTCATCAGTGTAGGGTAGAGGCTTAAAGACAAGCTTTATTTTTGTCTTTGTTTTCGGTCTGGATTGAGAGTCAGGCTTGCTGCCTGACCAGGTATACAGGTAAACTTCTTCATTTCAGAGGGGAATGTCAAGGCCAAGAGAAAGAAGAAGAAAATGTGAAACAAAGTTAAAGTTATGACAATAGCCCAGTTTCACTTCATTCTTTACCCTGGCCCTATCAGATGTGACGCTGTTAATCTGTACAATACAGGGCAGTGAAAGGAGCAGTTGGCCCTGCAAGCATTGATGAACAAAACTTGTTTGGTCATCTCCTTTGTCAGCTTTCTTTCTATAAATTGATTTTTATGTTTTCCCTTTCACAAGGCATCCGCTTCTTTCTCCAAACACAAATCTTGAATTCAGAATGACCGTTGGTGCTTTTAAAAAGGGACACTTGTCCAAACCATCAGCAATATATCCAGATTACCAAACTGCAGCCAATTATAGTTGTGTTTACATCAGTTGAAACAGATCTAATATTGTCAGACTTAATTTTGGTAGCAGAATTCAATTCTTTCTTAAAATACGGAAATCTCTTGCTGGGCCATCATTAGTCACCCTGGAGAAGATGCTGGTGAGTTTCCTCCTTGAACTACTGCAGTATAAAAGTATTCAGGTTCACTTATTTATCTCTAGTTGAAGGACTGAGTGAATCGCTTCCCACAAATGGAGCAGATGAAAGGCCTTCTCTCGTGTGAACTTGCTGATGAGCAGAGCGAAGATGAACACCTGAAACTACTCCCACAGGAAGTGCAGCTGAACAGCTTTTCTCTGGGATAAACTCGCTGGTGTCTCAGCAAACTGGATGATTGACTGCAGCCCTTCCCACATACAGAGCAGGCGAATGGTTTTCTCCCCCCCCCCCCCCCTTGGCGTGAACTCGCTGGTGTCCAATGAGGGCAGATGCGTGTCTGAACTTCATTCCATAGGAGGTGCAGCCAAATAGTTTCTGCTCAGTATGAATTTGCTGGTGTGATTGAAGGCTGGATGAATGAGGGAATCTCTTCCCATGCACCGAACAATTGAATGGCTTCTCCCCTCCTCGGTGCAAATCCACTGATGTCACATGAGCCAGAATGTCTGTAAATCTCTTCCCGCGCTCTGAACAGGTGAACGGTCTCTCCCCAGTGTGAATTCTCTGATGTGACATGAGTTTGGTTGTTTGATTAAATTCCTTCCCACACACAGAACAGGTAAGTGGCTTCTTCCTGATGTGAATTCATTGATGGATTTCCAGCTGGGATGGGTAATTGAATCTTTTTACTATAGTTCTCACATTTCCATGGTTTCTGCACAGTACTGTCACCTTTGTATCACTTCAGAATGGTTGATCAACTGAAGCCTTGACAGCACATTGCTCGAGCAGAGTATCTCCCCACTGTGAATGGTGTAAATGTTTTCCCAACCTTCTTGATTGATTCGTTCAATTTCTCTCCACAAGAAATATGCTGGAATGCTCCCACATTGGATGTGTAACAGGGTAAATCTTTTATGCAGTCTCCTCACTGCAATATTGTCAGCTGAATATTGTGTGTATCACCTACATACAGGTCAAACATTTCTCCTTCCACATTCAGAGGCTGAAGGGACTGAGCTCCTCATAAATTGCATGAGTCAACCATTCACAGCAGGAAATTTGATTTGTGTTTAATATCTGCAAATACTTCTCTTCTAATATCCTGCAAAAGGAGTTTACAAAAGTCATTTACTGTCATTGCAGGAAAAAATTCAGAACAGACATGTCCAGATCCTAAGGAACATTATTCTTCTCTCTTATTTCTCAATTCTGTAAACTCCTGGCTCTACCCTCCTTCCTCTTTCGACTGAAATCCAGAACTATCCCCCTATCTCTGTCCTCCTCTTCCAGTTTTCTCCCTTTCTCCGTCCTCTTCTCTCTGGATCAAGTTCCCAACTCCAGTCGGCTGACTGAAAATCAAATCAGTGAGTCTGATTCGGGGTTTGAGTCTCCAGTGGCTGTTCGGTGAATCCTCCCCATACACCTCTAGGATTTCCTTCTCAGTCACAGCCTCATCGATTTCTGCCCAAGTGAGACACGGCTTCCCTTTCCGAAAATGGCGGCCAAGTATCTGGGGAGAATTCCCGTCCCCGACCTAACCAAGATGGCGGTTAGTAATCCTTGGCCTGATACATGGGGGCCCCAGGCCTCCACTACGAGATTATAAACTGCCCAGGCCATCACCTCCCGCGGTTTCCATTCCTACCCCGTCTCACAAACTCCTGCCTCGAGAGCAGGACAGGGATTTTGTTGCTTGAGCCTGGAGAGCTTCTCAAATTGAGTCCCCTCCTCCAACTTGGCACCACCTGCAGCCTGCTGCAATGCCTGCACTGCGCACTGGGCCTGTGTGATTGGCCTGGAGCTGCCGTCAGTGTGAATGTTGGGGCGGGGGGGGTGCAGATATGTGTGACCAACAAAACACGGGCGATTGTCTAACCAATCGGAGTGAATGACGGGCAAGAATATATGTAGCTCTCGCTCATTGGCTGAAACTCATACCAAGCGTCATAGTTCCGGGGCGGACACGACATATCATACACCCAGTGAACTGAACAACACTGCATGACACCAGGGCAACTGCACCCGGAGTATTCCGTTCAGTATTGTTCTCCTTATCTAAGGAATGATAGTCTGTCTTTGTAGTCACAGTGCTATGGAGATATACCAGACTGATTCCGGGAAGGGGGTTTCTTCATTCAGAGAGGAGTAAATCTGTGGACTTCAACTACCAAAGAAAGTGGTTTAGCAAAATATTGAACGTTGTGAAGAAGGTTTAGATTATTGTTCAGAGGGATAAAGGGATCAAAGGGTGTTGAAAGTGAGAAAGTACTGAGTTGGTGATCAGCAATATCAGCATGAATGGCAGAACAGTCTCAAGGGCGAAAGAGCAATCTGTTCATGAAGAAGGTCTGAGGCTCCGAAAGCTTGTGTTTTCAAATAAACCTGTTGGACTAATAAGCTGGTGTTGTGTGATTTCTGACCTTGTCCACCCTAGTCCAACACCAGCACGTCATGTTCTTATTTTCTAAGACTCTAGATCACTATTCTTAATTTCCCTCCTAGTCATGGATAGGCCCCATTTCTCATTTTATTTTTGTGCCAGATAGGAATGAACAACTGTTGCAGTTCTCCAATATTTTCTTTAAGTGTTTTCACTTGCCTATCCAATTCTATCTCCTTAAGTTATGCTCCCCAATTTATTATGGCCAGCTTGTGTGCCATGCCATTCACGGCTTCCTCTTTTTAAATTCAGGATCTTAGTCTCAGAAGCAACTCTGCCACTCTCCAACTTAGAGCCACAGAGTTGTACAGCATGGAAACAGAATCTTTGGTCCAATGCGTCCAAGCTAACCAGGTATCCTAATTAATGTGGTCCCATTTAATACCATTTGGCCCATACCCCTGCAAACTCTTCCTGTTCACGCACCCATCTAGATACCTTTTAAATGTTGTAATTGTACCAGCCTCTACCACTTCCTGTGGTAGCTCATTCCATACATGTACCACCCTCGACATGAAAAGAAAATGCCCCTTAGGTTCCTTTTACATCTTTCTGCTATCAACTTAAAGCTATGTGCTCCAGTTTTGGACTTCTAGCCTGGGAAAATGACGTTGACTACTCACCTTTGCCACGTCTCTCACGATTTTATAAACATTTACAAGGCCACCCCTCAGCCTCCAATATTTCAGGGAAAATAGCCCCAGCTTATTCAGCCTCTCCCTGTAGCCCAAACCCTCCAACTCCAGTGAAATCCTTTTAAATCTTTTCTGAACCACTTCAAGTGTCTTTACTGACAGCAACATTCCAAAATTGGCCTAACCAATATCCTGTATAGTCACAATATGACACTTCAACACCTATAATGCATTGACCAACAAATGCAAGAATACCAAAGTCTTCCTTCACTGTCCTATCTAACTCTGGTTCCACCTTAAAGGAACTCTTGAACCTGCACCCCAAAGTCTTTGTTCAGCAATGTTCCCCAGGACCTTACCATTAAGTGCATGACTCCTGTCCTGGTGTGCCTTCCCAAAATGCAACACCTCACATTTATCCAAACTTAACTCCACCTGTTACTCCTCAGCCTGTTGGCCAATCTGATAAAGGCCCTGCTGTACTCTGAGATAACATTCTCACTGCGCACTGCACCAGAAATTTTGGTGTCATCTACAAACTTAATAACCATGCCTCCTATGTTCACATCCAAATCATTTACATAAATGACATCAAAGGATGATGTGACTGCACAAGTGCAGAGATCCAGCAGGATGTTGCTTGGGCTGGAGTGATGGGGTTATGAAGAAAAAGTAGAGAGGCTGTGTTGTTTTCCTGGTGGAAGAGGAGGCTGGGTGGGGACCTGATTGAAGTGAACAAAGCTCTGGAGGGCATAGATTGCTTAGATAGGGATAATCATCTCCGCCTAGTACAGAAATCAATAACCGGGGCGGGGGAAACACTTTTAAAATAAGTAGTTGGAGGTTTTAAGTGGATTTGAGGGAAAACAAATTCTTCCAAAAGGAGGTGAGTGACTATCTGTAAGTCACAGCCTGAAAGTGTCAGAGGGAGGGTTCTGGAGTACTGACCACTTACACATTAGCACTATCCCATCACCTCCTTTCCATTTACCCATTGCCATGTAGTTACAATTTTAATTTTAGATGGGTACCGCTCGAGACTTATTTAAAATAAGTTAACAAAATTGTCTTATTTATAGATTCAGACTTGAAAGATGGAAAAAGTAAATATATATACATTGTCTATGAATAGGAAGGGAATAGAGGGATGTAGATCTTGTAGAGAAGACAGTTTTAATATGGAAGGGCAAAATCTGTCAGCGCAAGCTTGGAGGGCTGAAGTGCCTGCGTCTGTGCTGTATTGTTGTTTTGTACTGCACCCTTCTCCAACTGCCGCATCACAGTAAAATTTGTATTGATTGAGGGTTTTCAATGTCACGGCCGTTACCCAGCAGTCCCCGCGCTGGTAAAGGTCCCTGATTAACATTATAGGCGAGCACTGCGCAGGCGTCGTGCCGTTGAGTTCTTTGGAATGTATGCGCTGAGAGTGACGGCGACGGGGGAAGATGCTCTGCTCTTTTGTCACATTCGCAGTCAGTAAAGATTGAAAGTGCGAAGGGAGCGATGGACACCACTGCGGCCTGAGAGGGGTTTCTAAACACCTCTGGAAGGCAATGAAAACTAAAAATGAATCTACAGGCCTTTGACCCGGAGATAATGGGAACTGCAGGTGCTGGAGAATCCAAGATAATAAAATGTGAGGCTGGATGAACACAGCAGGACAAGCAGCATCTCAGGAGCACAAAAGCTGACGTTTCGGGCCTAGACCCTTCATCAGAGAGGGGGATGGGGAGAGGGTTCTGGAATAAATAGGGAGAGAGGGGGAGGCGGGCCGAAGATGGAGAGAAAAGAAGATAGGTGGAGAGAGTATAGGTGGGGAGGTAGGGAGGGGATAAGTCAGTCCAGGGAAGACGGACAGTCATGGAGGTGGGATGAGGTTAGTAGGTAGATGGGGGTGCGGCTTGGGGTGGGAGGAAGGGATGGGTGAGAGGAAGAACAGGTTAGGGAGGCAGAGACAGGCTGAACTGGTTTTGGGATGCAGTGGGTGGAGGGAAAGAGCTGGGCTGGTTGTGTGGTGCAGTGGGGGGAGGGGACGAACTGGGCTGGTTTGGGGATGCAGTTGGGGAAGGGGAGATTTTGAAACTGGTGAAGTCCACATTGAAACCATTAGGCTGCAGGGTTCCCAGGCAGAATATGAGTTGCTGTTCCTGCAACCTTCGGGTGGCATCATTGTGGCACTGCAGGAGGCCCATGATGGACATGTCATCTAAAGAATGGGAGGGGGAGTGGAAATGGTTTGCGACTGGGAGGTGCAGTAGTTTGTTGCGAACTGAGCAGAGGTGTTCTGCAAAGCGGTCTCCAAGCCTCCACTTGGTTTCCCCAATGTAGAGGAAGCCACACCGGGTACAGTGGATGCAGTATACCACATTGGCAGATGTGCAGGTGAACCTCTGCTTAATATGGAAAGTCAACTTGGGGCCTGGGATAGGGGTGAGGGAGGAGGTGTGGGGGCAAGTGTAGCATTTCCTGTGGTTGCAGCGGAAGGTGCCGGGTGTGGTGGGGTTGGAGGGGCGTGTGGAGCGGACAAGGGAGTCATGGAGAGAGTGGTCTCTCCAGAATGCAGACAAGGGTGGGGATGGAAAAATGTCTTGGGTGGTGGGGTTGGATTGTAGATGGCGGACGTGTCGGAGGATGATGCGTTGTATGCCGTGGTCGACCCATTGACTCAACGTGTTCCTGCCCCACCGAACTCATCTCCACCTATCTGGACTCCATTTTTTCGCCTTTGGTCGAGGAACTCCCTCCCTACATCTGTGACACCACCCACGCCCTCCACCTCCTCCAGAACTTCCAATTCCCTGGCCCCCAACACCTCATTTTCAGCATGGCCGTCCAGTCCCTATACACCTGTATTCCGCATGCAGATGGCCTCAAGGCCCTCCGCTTCTTCTGCCCCACAGGCCCAACCAGTCCTCCTCGACTGACACCTTCATCAGCCTAGCCAAACTCGCCCTCAACCTCAACAACTTCTCTTTCGATTCCTCCCACTTCCTACAGACAAAGTGGGTGGCCATGGGCACCCGCATGGGCCCCAGCTATGCCTGCCTCTTTGTCGGTTACGTGGAACAGTCCCTCTTCCGAACCTACACAGGCCCCAAACCCCACCTCTTCATCCGGTACATTGATGACTGTATCGGCGCCGCCTCTTGCTCCCCAGAGGAGCTCGAACAGTTCATCCACTTCACCAACACCTTCCACCCCAACCTTCAGTTCACCTGGGCCATCTCAATCACATCCCTCACCTTCCTGGACCTCTCAGTCTCCATCTCAGGCAACCAGCTAGTAACAGATGTCCATTTCAAGCCTACTGACTCCCACAGCTACCTAGAAGACACCTCCTCCCACCCACCCTCCTGCAAAAATTCCATCCCCTATTCCCAATTCCTCCGCCCCCGCCGCATCTGCTCCCACGATAAGACATTCCACTCCCGCACATCCCAGATGTCCAAGTTCTTCAAGGACCGCAACTTTCCCCCCAAAGTGGTCGAGAACGCCCTTGACCGCGTCTCCCGCATTTCCCACAACACATCCCTCACACCCCGCCCCCGCCACAACCGCCCCAAGAGGATCCCCCTCGTTCTCACACACCACCCCACCAACGTCTGGATACAACGCATCATCCTCCGACACGTCTGCCACCTACAATCCAACCCCACCACCCAAGACATTTTTCCATCCCCACCCTTGTCTGCTTTCCGGAGAGACCACTCTCTCCGTGACTCCCTTGCTCGCTCCACACTGCCCTCCAACCCCACCACACCCGGCACCTTCCCCTGCAACTGCAGGAAATGCTACACTTGCCCCCACACCTCCTCCCTCACCCCTATCCCAGGCCTCAAGATGACTTTCCATATTAAGCAGATGTTCACCTGCACATCTGCCAATGTGGTATACTGTATCCATTGTACCCGGTGTGGCTTCCTGTACATTGGGGAAACCAAGCGGAGGCTTGAGGACCACTTTGCAGAACACCTCCGCTTGATTCGCAATAAACAACTGCACCTCCCAGTCGCGAACCATTTCAACTCCCCCTCCCATTCTTTAGATGACATGTCCATCATGGGCCTCCTGCAGTGCCACAATGATGCCACACGAAGGTTGCAGGAACAGCAACTCATATTGCGCTTGGGAACCCTGCAGCCCAATGGTATCAATGTGGACATCACCAGCTTCAAAATCTCCCCTTCCCCCACCGCATCCCAAAACCAGCCCAGTTCGACTCCTCCCGCCACTGCACCATGCAACCAGCCCAGCTCTTCCCCTCCACCCTCTGCATCCCAAAACCAGCCCAGCCTGTCTCTGCCTCCCTAACCTGTTCTTCCTCTCACCCATCCCTTCCTCCCACCCCAAGCCACACCTCTATTTACTACCTACTAACCTCACCCCACCTCCTTGACCTGTCCCCTCACTACCACCCCACCTGTACTCTCCTCTCCACCTATCTTTTCTCTCCAGCTTCGGTCCGCCTCCCCCTCTCTCCCTATTTATTCCAGAACCCTCAACCCATCCCCCTCTCTGATGAAGGGTCTAGGCCCGAAACGTCAGCTTTTGTGCTCCTGAGATGCTGCTTGGCCTGCTGTGTTCATCTAGCTTCACACTTATAATCTGTGTCAACAAAACATGGTGTGGATGAGACTTCATCTCACAACCTCGGCAATTCTTACCACGGTCTCTGCATGTCTGATTGCAATATTAACTGATCCCTTACAGTATCACTTCAGGATATGTTAAGAGGAAATATTGGGGACAACAGTCAGTGGTTTGACTCAGACTCGAGCCGAAGCTCATGCTGCCACATTACAAAGAACGGGTCACTACACTGTCACAGCGCCACATAATGAAACGAGCGGGAGCAGGAAATAAGTACAGTGATAGAGGGTTTGTAAGGAGCACCATCAGGCCCTCGACAGGAATACTCATCAAACAGTAAACTGTGATGAAGGAACACTGAATGAGGGCACGGAGCTACTCTGTGCCTCCAGTGATGCAATCGGTGAGCGCGCGGTCCTTCTCTGACGGTACAGAGGCGCGTGAAATGCCCAGGCTGTGAGCTCCAACCTCACCCGGGCCAGCGTTTCGTGACACGGACCAGCAGGACAAGGATAAAGAGCATTTTTCAGCATAATAGCCTCTTTTGATAAAGATTGGTTTCTGGGTTTGAGAAATGTCTGGTCCTGGGGAACTGTCCCAGTGGTCAAGGAAAACCCTGCAAATATTCAACTCGCGAAGAAGCATCTATGGAGGTAAGAATGAAGATGGCATTTGAGCGCCACGACCTTTCTCGTATGGCTGGCCCTGAACGTGGTTAAATTCAGGGCAAAGCTGTTTTGCTCATTATACTTTGCACCCACACATACAGTTCATTGCAATAGTCGAAAATGAATGAGAGTTATCTAATTTTTAACATTGTCCCGCATTTATTTCAGCTTAAAGAAAGCGCTGCTGATAAGAAGAGAGTTAAACTGCAAAACCAATGTGCCTTGTTCCTGTGTTTCTTGGGTGGAGATTACTGAGTACTAAATGGATTCTACATCTTGGTATTGATTACTGTTGCATTTTTAAGGCACTTGATTAAAGCTGGAAACGGATCTCCGAGCAATTGTTCATTCGGGAATATCTTTCCTGTACAATTTTAAATAAAGTTTGGTCAGTTGCAGTCAGAATTGATCACATGGAAATTTATGCCAGATCTTCCAAAGCCATGAGCTTCTGTTTTACTCAATCTTATACAGCGGCACACGTTCACGAAATTTCGTTACATTTCAAGTCAGAGATTGTTTCTCAACGTTTTCCCTGACCACACCCTACCCCTAATCCCTCAACCACCCACAGACTCTCTCTCTCCCTGAGAATGCACTCCTTGTGCGACTGCAAACGAGTCTTTCAAAATATTTTGGAAACGGTTTTTCGGTGTGACAGGAATTCAGCTCCTATCTTTTATTTTTCGTCAATGGTTTTGAATGTCTGACTTCCAGTTATTGGTTCACTTGAAAGAGGGAACTTCCCCCTTTTTCCTCTCTCCACAACTCAAATCATCTGCAAAATGTCCATGAGGTATTCCTTTCGTTAGTGTGAGCATTTCCAACTTTTCTAACATCCCTCGTGAATAAAATCCTGTCGCGGTAAACCCCATTGGTGTTCTCTGGAATGTTTTAACACCCAAGTAAGCTCCATCATGCCCTTCCTTTTCAAATAATAGAATCACTAGAGTGTGGAAAGTGCCGATCGAGTCTGCCCCGACCCTTGAAAGAACATCCCACCCAGACCTAGCGGCCGCCCTATCTCTGCATTAACTATGGTTTAACCTACACATCCCTGACAGCACAGAGCAATTTAGCAAGGCCAATACACCGAACCTGCCCATCCAACAGCAGTGTAACCACTGAGACACTGTACGATCCTAGTAAACCCTGTCTGTGTCATATCTGATATCTTTACAACCGTGAACCCCAGTAAGCACCATCTGTGCCCTTTCTGATATCTTTATTCCCGGTAACCCAGTTTAGTGAAAGCACGCGGGACCCACGAACCCAAATGCAGTGCAGCAAAACTCTCCTCTGTGCTGTACAATCTCATTAGCGCTGCAGGAAAGGTATTTGCTGTTACTGCACTCAAATCGGGATCGGTTTATCCAGTGCCTCCCTCGGATTTCTGCTTCCAGTAAACACTTCACTCTGGAACAAATCTATCAAATCATTTTGATTTCAACGCAGACAAAAGGCGCAGCTTGCAGAAGGCATGTGTTGGCACTTTCACTGACACTCTGTCTCCCCCGGATGTAGTCCTGCCCAGCACTGAGTCAGACAGCACCGTCCTTCCTCTGACATGTCCCATCGAGAATGGAAGGACAGATAGTAATAACCCACACCTGTAAACGGAGCGGGCAATTTCAAATTCCTAAGAGAGACACAACTCAGAGTCAGAGATCACAGAATCCCTACAATGCAGATGGAGATCTTTCAGCCCACTGCTTCTGCACCTAACACCACTCGAGCTTTCCACTTCTCCACCCTAACCCCACAAACCCACATTTACTACGACGAACCATGACAGGACAATTTACCGAAACGGCACAACTTTGGGGAGAATGCGCAAACTCCATACAGAGAGTCTCACAAAACTACAGTCGAAACTGTGTTCCCGCCACCACGAGGCAATGCTGAACCACCCTGGAATATGAGGATGGTCTCCTGTGGGGAGTTTAACGCTGCTCTCCCACGTGAGACGCAGGGATACGAACCAGTCCACTACTGCTGTCTTCCACACAGCATAAGGCCCTTCAGTCTATTGCGGCTGCACTGGACAAAACAAGCACTGAACTATCCCAATCCTATTTACCATCACTTGGCTCAGCATCTGCTGGCTGAAACAAGTCTTTCTGAGTATCTATTCAAACCGGCCTGCCTCTTACCTTAAATCTACGGCTCCATGGTGATCGATCAAAGAGAAACAGCACCTTCAGTCTCCCCTGTTCGTATGCCTCATTAGTTTGCATATCTCGATCACCTTCCCTCGCAATCACCCCTGCTCTAAGAAAACAACCCCAGTCTGTCCAATCTCTCTTCGTAACTGAAACTCTTCAGCCCGGGCAATATCCTTGTAAACCCCTTTTGCACCGTTCCCTATAGGAGCACATCTCTACAAGAGGAGAATTGCAGAACTGCACACAATGCTGTCGCTGTAAAGGAATGAACAAATGAAATAAATGATTCAAACAGCTACAGAAACTGTTCCTTTCCAATAAAGATTCTTTTGCTCAAACGTATCCTGTGTCTTTTTCCTGAACCTGATGTCCCAACAATCACTGGTCCATGTCTGTAAAAGATATTCTACTCCCAACTGCGGCAACTAAATGGATCGACTGATTTGAAGGTCCACATGGTGAGACTGGGGCACGCTCACCCAGCAGCAATGACCGCAAGAGCAGAGGCTAAATGGTGTGAATATGGCAGTGTGTGATAGATTGTGCAGTGCCTCAGCGAAGTGGGAGAAGGGACGTAAAGGAGAGTTAGTGATTGTGGGAGGGAGAAAAATCTGCGGGAAGAGATGGGTTTGTATTCTGATACATCAAACACAGACATGGGAGAGAGCGGGTGTTTGAGGGAATAAGTTCATCAACTGGGAGAATATTTTCATGCGAATCAATTAATTCCTTATCGAAGGATGATTCACAAGGAGCAACATGGGAAGAACACCCATTGCTACGGCTCAGATCAGAACTGAGGTTGCTCCGGCCACCACTCAGAGTACTCATCACTGTACAAGCAGGGCCACACAGGGAGACACTCTGGAAAAGTGTGACAAGTACAATGGCTGAGGATGTGTCAGGAACAGCTCCATAAATACAACGGGAATACTTGGCGAACAGTGGACTAACATGTGAGAACTCAGAGCGAGCCGAATCTTTAACTTCGATGCCTCCAGAATCCATTAACTGAGACGATATTATTGAAATGTAATTTCAGTAACAATGTAGTTTAACATCGGATACTTCACCAGTTCCCTCACACAAGGAAGTGACCACTGCTGCAGATGGCCATATAATCCCAGTTCCCAGGCCCAGAATCAGACCAAAACAGTGGCGCAGCAGGGGAGGTGGAACCAGAAACGGGGCTGGAAATGAACAAATAGAGAACATTCTTTCCTGCCTACTATGCCACCAATTTTGGTGTCGTTTGTGAACTTACTATCCATGCCTTCTGTCAGTTGTTTCTGGTGTAGATCAATGATTTAGGTGTAGCTGTAGTGGCTGTGATTTCGATATTTGCAGATGATGCAACAATTGGTCAGATGGTTAACCATGAGGAAGCAAGCTGTGGGCTGCACGGGGACATTAAATAATTAGGAAGAAAATAAGGAATTCAATCCAGGGAAGTGGCTGGTAATGAAACTGGGAAGGGTAAGTTATGGGAGTGCTCAAAAACAGTAAGGGCACTGAGTGGATTAAAGTAAAGAACAGAGCTTGGAGTGGGCATTCACAGATCCATGAAGGTGGTTGGATGGGAAGATCAGGTGCTTGAGAGAGGGCTTGAGGACTGGCTCTTTTGAGACCATCTAGAGGCTGAACACAAGTTTGGTCACTGCACTAAACAACTGGAAAAAGTATCATAAGGCAGAAGATGGAGGGCAGAAATAGGCCATTTGGTCCATCAAGCCGACTCCACCACTCAGTGAGATCATCCCTTATACTGCTCCAACTCAGGCTGGAATGTTCCTTACAGGGGAACTTACAGATGGAGTTGTTCTAATGCACTGTCTGCTCTTGCCCATTCAGGCGGTACAGTCCATGGGCTGCGTGACTTACTCTAGTGCATCTTGTAGATGGTGCATTCCATTGCCACTGTGCCTCGGTGTTGAAGGGAGTTGATATTGAAAGTACTGAATGCGGTGCCAGTTAAGGGGGCTGCCTTTCCTGCACTGTGTCAAGTTTCTTGAGTGTTGTTGGAGCTGAACCCATCCAAGCAAATGGACAGTATCCCATTATACTCCTGCCTTGTGCCTTGCAGGCGATACACAGGCTTCCGGGAGTCAAAATTTGATTTAATCACAAAATTTCGATTCACTTGTAGCAACAAAATTTACATGGCAGGTCCAGTTCTGTTTCTCTCCAACACTCGTCCCCAGGATGTTAGAGTGGAAAATTCAGTGAAGATAAATGAAAATAAAGTCAATGGGATATGAAATCATCAGCCAGCATTCCCACTTCTGCATTATGCAGTCAGGGTGATGAAGGGTAAGGAGTCAGCAGTGTGTAAAAGGGGAATATAAGTGTAATGGAGAGAGACACTGTAGTATATACCATACAGGAGTAAATACACATGGACAAATCACACAGGGTAGGGCTGAGTGAAATATATCTATAATAAGGACATTACTATTGTAGCTCAGGTATTTTATATTATATCCATAACAGGGAACAGTCAGCAGGCACTTCGGCTTCAGAAATCATCTGTATAATTTAAGATAGTCACATAAGTGTTACTCCTAAAAGGAAAGGCATGTGCTGAGAGCATGTGCTGTGTCACAGATAAGCTCTGAGGAAGTCGAAATTACAGAACAGCATCTTACTTATGTCAACCATTTACTACAAAAAAAGTTTATTTTTTACTTCTTCGTGAAGCAAGGGGGCAAGGGATTGGGGTGCGAGGGATGGGGTGCAAGGGATGGGGAGGGAGTGAGCAAGGGAGCAAGGGATTGGGATGGACTGAGCTACAGGGTGGGAGCAATTGGTGGGGATGGATTGAGGGACAGCAACGGAGTGAGGGATGGGGAGGGAGTGAGTGAGTGAGGGACAGAGTGAGGGAGCGAGGGATGGGGAGGAACAGACAGGGAGTGAATGAGCAAGGGCAGGGAGTGGGCCAGTCAGGGATGGATTCAGGGGATCAAGGAATGGGGAGGGAGAGACAGGGAGTGGGGGATGGGAAGCGAGGGACAGAGGAGAAAATGAGCGAGGGATGGGGAGGGAGCAAGGAAGGGAATGAGGAAAGTGGAGGCAGGGAGCGAGGGACAGAGATGGAGAGAGGGAGGGAGATAGGGACAGAGAGGGAGCAAAAGCAAGGGAGACAGGGAGGGAGGGAGCAAGGAGGGAGTGAGGGATGGGGCAGGAGGGAGGGAGGGACGGACAGGAAGGGAGAGAGCAAGGGACAGAAAGGGAGGGAGATAGGGACAGAGAGAGAGCGTGAGGGAGGGACTGAGGGACGGTGAAGGAGTGAGGTAAAGGGAGGGAGTGAGGGAGCGAGTGAGGGATGGATGGTGTGAGAGAGCGAGGGACAGAGAGGGAGAGAGTGAGGGATGAGGAGTGAGCAAGGACATGGATGGAGGGAGCAAGGGAGTAAGGGATGGGGAGGGAGGCAGCAAGGGACAGGGAAGGAGTGAGGTAGGGAGCAATGGATGTCGAGGGAGCGAGAGAGTGAGTGAGGGCGGGAAGGGCCATAGCGAGGGTTGGGAGCAAGGGAGAGAGGGACAGGAACGAGGGACAAGGGAGGAAGCCAGGGAAGGGAGCAAGGGATGGGGAGGGAGTGAGGGACATAGAGGGAGAGGGAGGGGAACAGGGAAGGAGAGGGACAGAGCTAGGGATAGGGAGGGATACAGGGAGAAGAGGGAGGGATACGGAGGGAGGGAGAGAGTGAGTGAAAGAGGGATGGCAAAGGAGCAAGGGATGGGAGGGAGGGAGCGAGGGACGGGGAGTGAAGGACCGGGAGGGAGCAATGGAGTGAGGGACGGGGACTGAGGAAGGGAATGCGGGACAGAGACCAAGCAAGGGAGGGAGCAAGGGACTGTGAGGGGAGCAAGGGACGTTGAGAGAGTGAGGGAGTTAGGGACAGCAAGGGAGCGAGGGACAGAGAGGGAGCGAGGGACAGGGAACAAGGGAGGGAGCAATGGGTCGGAGCGAGGGACAGGGAGTGAGTGAGTGAGGTTCCGACAGGAAGGGACGGGGAGGGAGTGAGGGACGGGGAGGGAGTGAGGGAGTGTGTGAGCATAGGATGGATTGAGTGAGCGAGAGACTGAGAGAGGCAATGAGGGACAGAGAGAGGGATGGAGTCAGGGACAGAGTAAGGGAGCGAGGGACGGTGAGGGAGAGAGAGTTTGAAGGACAGGCAGTGGGAGAGCAAGCGATGGGGTGCAAGGGAACAAGGGATGGTGAGAGAGTGAGGGACTGATTGAGCAAGGGAGTGAGGGACTTGGAGGAAGCGAGTGAGCAAGGGGCTGTTAAGGATGGGGAGGGAAGGATCAAGGGACAGGGAGGGAGCAAGGAGCAGTGAGGGAGTGATAGATGGGGACAGAATGAGAGATGGGGAGGGAGCGATTGAGTGATGGCCAGAGCCAGGGAGCAAGGGATGATGAGGAAGGGAGGGAGTGAGGGATGGTTAGTGGGTGGGGGTGGAACGAGGGATGGAGAGGGAGGGAGGGAGGGAACGAGACAGAGAGAAAGAGAGGCAGAGGGATCGAGTGGCAGGGAGGGAGTGAGGGATGGGGAAGCAACAAGGAAGCGAGGGACGGGGAGGGTGGAGGAAGTGAGGGAGTGAGGGATGGACCGAGAGAGCAAGGGGCAGGGAGGGAGGGACTAAGGGATGGGGAGTGAGCAAGGGGCAGGGAGGGAGGGAGGGAATGAGGTGCAGGGAATGAGTGAGGTAGGGAGTGATGGACATCGAGGGAGCGAGAGAGGGGGGTGAGGGAGGGAAGGACCATAGCAAGGGCAGGGAGGGAGGGAGAGAGGGGCAGGAGGAGGGATGGGAGAGGAATCTAGGGAAGGGAGCAATGAATGAGGTGGGAGTGAGGGACAGGGAGGGATTGAGGGACATCGAGGGAGGGGGAAGGGGACAGGGAAGGAGAGAGGCTGAGCGGGGATAGGGAGGGATACAGGGAGGGAGCGAAGGACAGGGACAGGGATGGTCGAGGCAGGGGTGGGACAGGAAGGGAGCAAAGAACAGGGAGGGATGGACTGGGAGGGTGTGAGGGATAGGGAGTGAGTGACATGGAGGGGGACCGGAAAAGTCAGGGAGAGAGCGAGGTACAGGGAGGTAGCCAACGTTGGACAGACAGAGAGGGAGCGAGCGGCAGGGAGGGAGCAAAGCACAGGGACAGGGTGGCACAAGGAGGGAGCGAGGGACAGGGACAGGGTGGCACAGGGAGGGAGCGAGGGACAGGGTGGCACAGGGAGGGAGCAAAGCACAGGGACAGGGTGGCACAGGGAGGGAGCAAGGGACAGGGACAGGGTGGCACAGGGAGGGAGCAAAGCACAGGGACAGGGTGGCACAGGGAGGGAGCGAGGGACAGGGACAGGGTGGCACAGGGAGGGAGCGAGGGACAGGCACAGGGTGGTGGGCACAGGGAGGGAGCGAGGGACAGGGACAGTGTGGCACAGGGAGGGAGCGAGGGACAGGGACAGGGTGGCACAGGGAGAGAGCGAGGGACAGGGACAGGGTGGCACAGGGAGGGAGCGAGGGACAGGGTGGCACAGGGAGGGAGCGAGGGACAGGGACAGGGTGGCACATGGAGGGAGCGAGGGACAGGGTGGCACAGGGAGGAAGCAAGGGACAGGGACAGGGTGGCACAGAGAGGAAGTGAGGGACAGGGTGGCACAGGGAGGGAGCAAGGGACAGGGAGGGAGCAAGGGAACGAGATGGGTGGGGACAGGAAAGGAACAAATGACAGGGAGGAACTGGGAGGGAACGAGGCAGCCAGGGATGTGTAGGAAGCAAGGTAGCGAGGGACAGGGAGGGAGTGAGGGATGGGGAGGGACCGGCAGGGAGGGAGCAAAGGAGAGAAGGACAGGGAGGGAGGGACTGGGAGAGAGGGAACAAGGGACGGGGAGTGAAGAAGTGAGGGAGGGGAGTGGGGTGGGACAGAAGGATGGCGATTGAGTGAGGGAAAGGTGGATGGAGTGAGGGATAAGGAGGGAGCATGTGATTGGGAGAGAGCGTGTGGGACAGGGATGGTGAAAGGGATGAGGGAGCGAGGGATATGGACTGGGAGGGACAGGGAGCGAGGGACATGGTGGGAGTGAGGGACGGGGAGGGGGTGAGGGACGGCGAGGGAGCAATGGGGAGGTAGCGAGGGTGTGAGGAATGGCGAGAGAGCAAGGGACGGGGTTGGAGCAAAGGACGATGAAGGAGCAATGGGGTGGGAACGATGGAGTGAGCGACAAGAAGGGAGGGAGTGACAGGGACGGAGGGAGAGAGCAACAGGGGAAGGGGCTAGGGTACAGGGAGACGGGGCCCAGACAGCCAGATACAGGGCGTGGAGCCAGGGGGTTACAGAGATAAGTGAGGGACTTGAAGGGAAAGAGGAGGATCAGGAAGGGGGCAGAGAGAGAGAGAAAGTGGGTCAAAGATAGAGAGTGAGAGGTGAGAGCGAGGGAGGAGGAGACAGATAAAGGGTACAGAGGGGGATGGGGACGGAGAGAGGGAAAGAGTGTGATCGGGGATGAGGAGAGGTGGGGCCAGAGGGAAAAATACTGAGTGGGAGATGGGGCTTACACATTGCAGATGGTGAGAGAAGGGGGTGTGGGCATTTGAAGAGGAGGGAGAGAGAGAGACAGGACTCAAGGAGACAGGGTGTTTTGGGGAGGGTAGGTGGAAAAAGAGAAGGAGGGGAATGGAGAGAGGGATGGGGAACAAGGGGGTAGGGAGAAATGTGGGCCGGAGAGGGAGTGAGCGGGGAGGGACTGGAGAGAAAGAGGCAGAGATATCCCAGAGGTGAACGCAAGGACAGAGTGACTTATACCAACTCCTGAGCTCAGTCCCAGAATTGTCCCATTCCCTTGGGGCCGAGTCTGTCTCTCTCCAGGTGAGCTTCTTCAACACAGAGACAAACAACAATATAGTTTGCTGAGCTGCTTGGCACTTTTTAATGAACGTTAATTACATATTGAAGTCATGGATGCAGTCAGTGGAATGGGGCCTTTTCTCTTTGGCCTGTGAGTTGAGAGAAACATTGACATGTTTCCCTGTGACCCCCTGTGGGATAAGGTTGGATAAACCAGCACTACCCTCAGTCTGTTACCATAGCGACAGGCTGCTTCATTGCTGAAACATTGAACTGAAATGAGAAAATCCTGGATGGATTGATTAATGAGTGAATTTGATTGATTGATGAATTTGGGTAAAGGGATATTTCAGCACATTCTTCAGCTGCTGCCTGAACTGAGTCTGGGTCACGGCATAAATCGCGGTGTTTGTGCAGCAGCTGAGGAGCTGCAGCATGAAGCCCAGTTCCATCACAACGTAATGTAGATACACAGACCGATACCCAAACTCCCACATCCGGGACCATATATAATACACCATTAACGTTGACCATAACAGGATGAAATTGGCTGAGATCACAAACAGTAAAATGATGGATTTTTTTCGATTTGTCATTTCTGTGTCACACTGACCGTCCCCATTGGTGTGAGCCCGGAGTCTCCTGCGGGCTCTGCTGGTCACTAAAATGTGTCTGACGGTGAAAACATTGAGCAGCAGAATCAGGAGAAATGGGAGAGTCGGGGTTAGAATGTGGTGGAGGAACTCGATTGTGACCCAGGCACGAGATGATTGAACATCGATTCTTTGCCGACAAAACCAGGGGGTGTTCCCCAGCGAATAGTGACCTGAGAGCATGAAATACCAGAAAATGTTCTTTAAACAGCTCAGCACAGTCACTGTTCCCAGAACCACAGCCGCCGTTTTCTCACTGCAATATTTACTTTTCAGCTTCTGGCAACAAATGGCCACAAATCGATCAAAGGTGAAAGTGACGGTGAACCAGACAGAACAGTCAGTGGCTGCATTAAGCAGGACGGCGTGGATATTACACACGAGGATGTACTGCAGGAAATAAAACTGTTCGTAATAAACAATGGGAATGTGTCTCAATATCAGGTCGAGGATAATGACCAGTAGATCCGCCACTGCCATGGCCCCCAGGTAACGTCTGACACATGGAGACAATCCACAATCTTTATAAAGCAGGACGTAGATCGTCACTCCGTTTACTGTGAGGAAAGAAAACAAATAAATTACACATCGGTCTGGAGGCACAGTTACCAGTTTGATTGAGGACCCAGTGACATTTTCAAATGTATCGCTGATTTATTGAAAAAAAAGAAGCTGAAATAACCCGTAGTAATGTCTCAATTTGTTTTATTTTACAAAAAAAACTAACATAAAATACAAGAAACTCTCCCTCCTGAAATACACAAACACACATCCATAAGGACAGACGGCTTCTAGAACATTCCCACTGACTCATTCACTCGAGAGCAGGCACAGGTCATTTCCTTACAGTTCCTGATATAGAGGGTGAAGACGTTGCTGTCCTGAAGGATTCTCTCCCAGTTCCCTGCAGACAAACGGAGGATGGAAATTTCAGTCTTTTCGTCCACATTGTGGTCAATTTTTGTTTGTGAAGAAACATGAACACAGGGAAAATGTATTCACCCCATTAACTACCTGAGGGGAATTTGCAACAGTGTCTCCTTCTCTCTGGAATGGGATCTTTTCCCTCGGGGTCTTATCTTTTGTTCAATTAACTGGCATCCAAATGATCACAAATAATGTCGGATACAAAATGTTCCGGGGAATGTCGGTGACAGAATGTTCCAGGGAATGTCGGATACAGAATGTGATGGAGTCATAAAAGATCCACATCACAAAGGCCCTTCTGTCCATCAGTTTTGGTGAGACCCACACACCCTCGCGGTGGAAATCTCTCCCCAAACTCAACACAACTGGCAAACACAAATTAAAGGCATTGCCAGATCAGCTGAAGTGGTCAGTTATCTCACATTCTCAATCCACCTCATAGAACCAGCCCAGACACCACAAACCCAGATGGAATATCTGTTCAGCATGGAGCACTGTGCAGACCAGGCTAGTGTCCTGCTCAATACAACCCGGCAATCTGTCCAGAGTGGGACACTGTGCAGGCCTCACCAGTCAAATAGATATCAGTCCAGCACGGGGAGCTGTGCAGACCACACCAGTGCATTAATATATAAATCCGGACCAGGTATCTGTCCAGCACGGGGGACAGTGAGGTGAACACCACTGAACTGATCTGCAAACCTGGAGCAGTTACCCTCCCAGTGTGTAGATCTGTACAGACCACCCCAGTGCAGTCCCTGGTAACGCTGTGTTAAATCACCTCCCAGCCTGGGGAAACTTGCAGCCCATGCTGGAAGTGACAGGATGTGGGGCTCCCATCCATTTACAGCTCCATATCTCCAATGTGCCATGACAAGGGGTGCCATGGGTGTGAAAATCACTGCCAGAGAGAGATGGTGGGGAATCACTTTAAATACGAACAAATGGGATGGGTTGGATAAACAGACAGAGACGGGGAGATTGAGAGACTGTGTCATGGAAGGATGTGTTCACAACTTTAGAATGCTGACATGTAGACATACTCCCCAACACTGAAAACACTGCATCGATCCAACATTGTCGACTGATTCAATCCGGACACCTCACCACTTCCCCCTCACCTACACCATCACTAACAGCAGGGCCATGCACATTCACCTTCATTCCCTCCCTCCCTTTCCCTCATTCCAGGAGGAACAGCCTGGAATAGGACAGAAAAGGCCAAGCAGGGCAGTGGTGTTCCCCACATCAGTTCCCTCACCCACCTTCCCCCGCCGCATGGGGAGGGCCCTGGAATGAGCCAGAGAGAACCAGGACGACTCATGTGGAGATTCCAAAATATACACGTCCCACCAACCGAGTAAGGAGCAATGTTCAGTGAAGGGTAATTCTCACTTTAACCCCACTGTCAGTTCCATTTCCACCTGGCACAGCTTAGAAACCGTGCCCCTGATGCCATCTCTCTTTTGTATCGAGCCGGTACGAATGGAATTCCCATGGTCTCGGTGGGCAGGAGGGTGAGCTCACTGCACATCGTCTCCACCAGCTCCCAGGAAGGGAGCACGGAGTCTCCCTCCTACACCTCCTCCTTCAGACAGCTCAGATACTGAAACGAACCTATAATATTTACTAGTCTCCCAAATTGTCCTTACATCTTCAATAATCAAGCACTGAAAATCTCACAGAGTCACAGTCCCCATGGAACAACTGAAACACTGTCACACTCACTGGAGAGAGCAATAACTGATGTACTCTCATGGAGTGACTCAAATAATGAAATGCTGTCCACGGAATAACAGTAATCCCAACACACACCAAATGGAATGAATGCAGTTATTAGCAAAACACAGAACCAGGGAAATTCTGATAGGTTCCCCTTATTTGTGTAAGTATCGGTGTATTTGTGTATGTATCTGTGTGTCTCTGTGTGGGGCAGGTCTGACAGTCTCTGAGATAATGGGAACTGCAGATGCTGGAGAATCCAAGATAATAAAGTATGAAGCTGCATGAACACAGCAGGCCAAGCAGCATCTCAGGAGCACAAAAGCTGACGTTTCGGGCCTAGACCCTTCATCAGAGACGGGGATGGGGAGAGGGTTCTGGAATAAATAGGGAGAGAGGGGGAGGCGGACCGAAGATGTAGAGAAAAGAAGATAGGTGGAGAGGAGACTATCGGTGGGGAGGTTATATCGAACGTCATCTTGGGGCCTGGGATAGGGGTGAGGGAGGAGGTCTGGGGGCAAAGTGTAGCATTTCCTGCTGTTGCAGGGGAAGGTGCTGGGTGTGGTCGGGTTGGAGGGCAGTGTGGAGCGAACAAGGGAGTCACGGAGAGAGTGGTCTCTCCGGAAAGCAGACAAGGGTGGGGATGGAAAAATGCCTTGGCTGGTGGGGTCGGATTGTAGATGGCGGAAGTGTCGGAGGATGATGCGTTGTATCCGGCGGTTGGTGGGGTGGTGTGTGAGAACGAGGGGGATCCTCGTTGGGCGGTTGTGGCGGGGACAGGTTGTGAGGGATGTGTTGTGGGAAGTGCAGGAGACACGGTCAAGGGCGTTCTCGAACACTGTGGGGGGAAAGTTGTGGTCCTTGAAGAACTGGGACATTTGGGATGTGTGGGAGTGGAATGCCTCATCGTGGGAGCAGATGCAGCGGAGGTGGAGGAATTGGGAAAAGGGGATGGAATTTTTGCAGGAGGGTGGGTGGGAGGAGGTGTATTCTAGGTAGCTGTGGGAGTCGATGGGCTTGAAATGGACATCAGTTACAAGCAGGTTTGTGGACTTTGGGAAGGAGATAGAAATGGCCCATGCGGGGTTGGGGAATAATAAGGTTGGAGGCTGTGGGTGGGAGGTCCCCTGAGGTGATGAGGTCATGAATGGTGTTGGAGATGATGGTTTGTTGCTCGTTGGTGGGGTCATGATGAAGGGGGCGGTTTTAGGAGGTGTTGGAGAGTTGGCGTTCGGCCTTGGCGACGTAGAGGTCAGTGCGCCATACTACCACTGCGCCACCCTTGTCTGCGGGTTTGATGGCGAGGTTGGGGTTGGAGCAGAGGGAGCGGAGGGCTGCCCGTTCTGTAGGGGAGAGGTTGGAGTGTGTGAGAGGGGTGGAGAGGTTGAGGCGGTTAATGTCTCGATGGCAGTTGGAGACGAAGAGGTCAAGGGAGTGTAGGAGGCCTAGGGGTGGTGTTCAGGAGGAGGACTTGTGTTGGAAGCGGGTGAAGGGATCAGTGGAGGGAGGGTTAGGTTCCCGGTTGAAGAAGTAAGCGTGGAGGCGAAGGCGGTGGAAAAACTGCTCTATGTCCAAACAATCCACAAACTTGCCTGCCCTGGTCGACACATTGTCTCAGCCTGTTCCTGCCCCACCAAACTCATCGCCACCTATCTGGAATCCATTTTCTCCCCTTTGGTCCAGGAACTCCCTACCTGCGTCCGTGACACTACCCATGCCCTCTACCTCCTTCAGAACTTCCAATTCCCTGGCACCAAACACTTCATTTTCACCATGGATGTCCACTCCGTCTACACCTGTATTCTGCATGCAGATGGACTCAAGGCCCTCCGCTTCTTCCTGTCCTGCAGGCCCGACCAGTTCCCCTCCACCGACACCCTCATCGGCCTCGCTGAACTCGTCCTCACCCTCAACAACTTCTCTTTCCATTCCTCCCACTTCCGACAGACAAAGTGGGTGGCCATGGGCACCCGCATGGGCCCCAGCTATGCCTGCCTCTTTGTAGGTTACGTGGAACAGCCCCTCTTCCGCACCTACACAGGCCCCAAACCCCACCTCTTCCTCCGGCGTTACATTGATGACTGTATCGGCGCCACCTCTTGCTCCCCAGAGGAGCTCGAACAGTTCATCCATTTCACCTACACCTTCCACCCCAACCTTTAGTTCACCTGGGCCATCTCCATCACATCCCTCACCTTCCTGGGCCTCTCAGTCTCCATCTCAGCTTGTAACTGATGTCCATTTCAAGCCCACCGACTCCCACAGCTACCTAGAATACATCTCTTCCGACTCACCCTCCTGCAAAAATTCCATCCCCCATTCCCAATTCCTTCGCCACCGCCGCATCTGCTCCCACGATTAGGCTTTCCACTCCCGCACATCCCAGATGTCCAAGTTCTTCAAGGACTGCAACTTTCCCTCCACAGTGGTTGAGAACGCCCTTGACCGCATCTCCTGCATTTCCCGGGACACATCCCTCACACCCCGCCCCCGCCACAACTGCCCAACAAGGATCCCCCTCGTTCTCACACACCACCCCGCCAACCTCCGGATACAACGCATCATCCTCCGACACTTCCGCCATCTGCAATCCGACCCCACCACCCAAGACATTTTTCCATCCCGACCCTTGTCTGCTTTCTGGAGAGACCACTCTCTCTGTGACTCCCTTGTTCGCTCCGCACTCCCCTCCAACCCCAACACACCCAGCACCTTCCCCTGCAACTGCAGGAAATGCTACGCTTGCCCCCACAACTCCTCCCTCACCCATATCCCAGTCCCCAAGATGACTTTCCATATTAAGCAGAGCTTCACCTGCACATCTGCCAATGGGGTATACTGCATCCACTGTACCCGGTGCGGCTTCCTCTACATTGGGGAAACGAAGCGGGGGCATGGGGACCGCTTTGCAGAACACGTCCGCTCAGTTCACAATAAACAACTGCACCTCCCAGTCATGAACCGTTTCCACTCCCCCTCCCAATCTTTAGATGACATGTCCATCATGGGTCTCCTGCAGTGCCACAATGATGCCACCCGAAGGTTGCAGGAACAGCAACTCATATTCTGCTTGGGAACCCTGCAGCTCAATGGTATCAATGTGGACTTCACCAGCTTCAAAATCTCCCCTTTCCCCACCGCATCCAAAAACCAGCCCAGTTCGTCCCCTCCCGCCACTGCACCACACAACCAGCCCAGCTCTTCCCCTCCACCCACTGCATCCCAAAACCAGTCCAACCTGTCTCTGCCTCCCTAACCTGTTCTTCCTCTCACCCATCCCTTCCTCCCACCCCAAGCCGCACCTCCATTTCCTACCTACTAACCTCATCCCACCCCCTTGACCTGTCCATCTTCCCTGGACTGACCTAATCCCTCCATGCCTCCCCACCAAAACTCTCCTCTCCACCTATCTTCTTTTCTCTCCATCTTCGGTCCGCCTACCCCTCTCTCCCTATTTATTCCAGAACCCTCACCCCATCCCCCTCTCTGATGAAGGGTCTAGGCCCGAAACGTCAGCTTTTGTGCTCCTGAGATGCTGCTTGTCCTGCTGTGTTCATCCAGCCTCACATTTTATTATCTCTGACAGTCTCTGTGCTGTTTGATGTGATGCAATGCCTCCCTCTGCTGGCCTCACACGCCACTGCACAGGCAGCAGCAGGGGATGGGCACCATCAGGGATTTGTTCAGAGAGGGACTGGGAGGGCAGCAGCGCACGACACCATCCAAACTGATTTCTTCCTCATGTACTTATCTAAATGTCTTTTAAACGCTGTAACTGCACTCACTTCCACCATTTCCTGTGGAATTTTATCCCGTACGTGAACGACTCTCTGTAAAATAATTGCCCCCATGTCTCTTTTAAAATGTTTGATCCTCAAAATTTGAAACATCCCCACAGTCTTGAAATCCTCCATCCCCAAGAAAAGGTAACCAACATTCAACTTATTTGTGCACCTCATGATTTAAAAGCCTCAATCAGGTCACCCCTCATCCTCCTGTGCACAAGTCAGTAAAGTCCCAGCCTATCCAGCCTCTGAAAACACTCTGAAGTGGTGATGTATCCGGATTGAATCAGGCGACAGTGTTGGGCCCATGCAGTGTTTTCGGTGTAAGGGAGTATGTCTACATGTCAGCATTCTGAAACTTGCAAACACATCCTTCCATGGCACTGTGTCTCTATCTGCCCCTCTCTATCTATATATCCAAACCATCCCATTTGTTCATATTTAAACCGATTCCAGACCATCTCTCTCTGGCAGTGACACCCATGGCACCCCTTGTCCTGGCACAGGCAGCACAGTGGCTCAGTGGTTAGCACTGCAGCCTCACAGCACCAGGGACCTGGGTTCAATTCCAGCCTCGGGCAACTGTCTGTGCAGAGTTTGCACGTTCTCCCCATGTCTGCGTGAGTTTCCTCCGGGTGCTTCGGTTTCCTCCCACAGTCCAAAGATGTGCAGGCTAGTTGGATTGGCCATGCTAAAATGCCCGTAGTGTTCAGGAGTGTGTGGGTTATAGGGGGATGGGTCTGGGTGTGATGCTTCAAGGGGTGGTGTGGACTGGTTGTGCCAAAGGGCCTGTTTCCACACCGTAGGGAATCTAATCTAATCCTTATATCTCAAACCATCCATTCCCACCGACATCCTGGTAAATCTCTGCTGTTCCCTCTCCAGATTAATATTATCCTTCCTATAACAGTGCAACCAGAACTGGACACAGTACATCAGAAGATGCCTCACCTACATCCTGTACAATGTGAAAATGACATCCCAACTCCCAAACTCAAAGGTCTGAGCAAAGAAGGTAACGAACTAAATGCCTTCTTAACCAGCCTGTCTATATGTGACACAGACTTCGAAGAGTTATACCTGATGGCCGAGTCTCTGTTCTGCAACACTACCAAAGGCCCTAATTTAAATTGTATAAGTCCTGCCCTTGTTTGTTTTACCAAAAGCAATGTCTTGCATTTATGCAAATTAAACACAATCTGCCACACCACAGCCCAGTGAGAGATATTCCCACCCCCCGACACAACCCTGACATGTTTTGAAAGACCCTCCCATCTCCAGAAGGCCTACAAACTCCTGCCTTTATTTTCGCAAAGACCCTGAGCTTGGTTTGCCTTGTGCGGGCAGCAGGAGGCGTGGGGTGGTGGTGGTGGGAGTGTGGATTGCAGACCAGCCTGTGATGGGGAGATTCATTTTCTTCAGGGTAGAGAGTTTGCCAATGGGCACCCAGATGGGCCCTAGTTATGCCTGTCTCTTCATTGGGTACGTGGAACATTCCTTTTCCCAGTCCTATTCTGCTACCCTCCTCCACCCACAGCTCTTTCTCCACTGTATCAAGGATATCACCGGAGATAGTAGGAACTGCAGATACTGGAGAATCTGAGATATCATCAGTACTGCTTCTCTCTCTCGTCTGGAATTGGAAAGCTTCACATATTTTGCTTCCAACTTCCACCCTGCCCTCACTTTCACCTGGTCTATTTCTGACCCCTCCCTTCCCTTCTTCAACATTTCTGTTTCCATTTCTGGGATAGACTGGCCACTGATATTCATTACAAATCCACTGTCTCCCACAGCTACCTGGGCTATATGTCCTCACACCCTCCTTCCTGTAAAATCCTGTAAATGTCTTGCATTTATGCAAATTAAACATAATCTGCCACACCACAGCCCAGCGAGTGATATTCCCACCGCACCCCCACACAACCCTGACATGTTTCGAAAGACCCTCTCAGCTCCAGAAGGCCTACAAACTCCGGTCTTTATTTTCGCAAAGACTCCCTCCATCCCATTCTCTCAGTTCCTCTGTTTCCAGCACATATGTCCAGATGAGGCTAACTTCAACAAGAGAGCCTCCGACATGTCCACCTTCCTCCTCAACCAAGGATTCCCCAGCTCCTTTGTTGACAGGGCCCTCAACCAGGTCTGATCCAATCTCGCACACTTCTGCCCTCACTCCTTCTCCTTCCTCCTGCAACAGCAAGAGGGTTCCCCGTAGCCTCACTAACCATCCCAACAGCATCCACATCCAGAAGATCATCAGACGCCATTTCTGCCACGTTCAGTGAGATGCCACCACCAGACCACCTCTCCCTTGATAACAAAGTGTGAAGCTGGATGAACACAGCAGGCCAAGCAGCATCACAGGCCTGCCTTCCGCAGGGACCGTTCTCTCTGGGACCCCCTGGTACACACTTCCTTCACCCCCAACAATTCCCCACAGCCCTATGGCCCTTCCCCTGTAACCGGTGAAGGTGCAACACCTGCCCATTTACCCCCTCACTCCCCAGTATCGCCAAATATACCTTCCAGGTGAAGCAACACTTCACTTGCACTTCCCAGAATCTGGGCGACTGCATTCGCTGCTCACAATGTGGTCTCCTCTACATTGGGAAATGAAGTGAAGACTTGGTGACCGCGAGGTAGAACATCGATGCTCAGCTTGTAAAAAAAGTCTCTAAACTGCCTGTTGCCTGCCACTTTAATGCACCACCCTGCTCCCTGGCCAACATCTCTGTCTCTGGCTTGCTGCAGTGTTACAGTGAAGCCCAAAGCAAGCTGGAGGAACAACACCTCATTTTCCACTTGGGGACCCTGCAGCCCTCCGGACTCAGTATTGAGTTCAATAATTTTAGGGCCTAAGCTCTCCCATGTCCCACACCCCACTGCACACACCAGGCCTTGTTACCACACAACCTGCCATTACACACTCCCTGTTGTTCGTCACTAACAGTCCCTATTAACAACTGCTCACCCTCCCAGCCTGATCGTTATTAACTCCTTTGTCTGTCCAACTTCTTTCTCTCTCTTTGGGCCCGAGCGTCTCGTTTACTCTCTACCCCACCCACCTCCCTATTTTCAGCATATAAACTGACATTTTCTCAGCCACCATCAATTCTGAGGAAGGGTCACTGAACCCCAAACATTGACTCTGTTTTTTTTCCTGCAAAGATGCTGCGAGATCTGCTGAGCTTTTCCAGCAACTTTGTTTTTGATCCTGGAATATAATTTGTTGCTTTGTAACATTTAATGCTTTTAGGAGGAGGGCAGGCACACCTTAGAGGTGGGAAATAGTGATCTGCAATATGATCTTTTGGGGTTGGAAATTATGCTCTTTTGTCGTGTCTGGTGTTCAGTAATGGCTGATCGAGATTCTTCAGAGTGCAGAACACGTCTGCAGAATTTCTTTCCCGAACATTGCAGTCTCCAGATATAGTAGGAACTGCTGCTGCTGGAGAATCTGAGATAACAAAGTATCGAGCTGGATGAACACAGCAGGACAAGCAGCATCAGAGGAGCAGGAAAGCTGACATTTCGGGTCTGGACCCTTCTTCAGAAATAGGGGAGTGGAAGGGGATTCTGGAATAAATAGAGAGAGAGAGAGGGGCAGGTGGATGGAAGATGGATAAATGAACAGATAGGTGGAGAGGAGACAGACAGGTCAAGGAGGCTGGGATGGAGCCAGTAAAGGTGAGTATAGGTGGGGAGTTAGGGTGGAGGTTGGTCAGTCAAGGGAAGAGGGGACAGGCCATCGAGACAGGGATGACACTGGCTGGTAGGAGGTAGGGGTGGGGGTTGAGGTGGGAGGAGTGGATCACTGGGAGAAAGGATGGACAGGTCAGGGAGGCAGGGACGAGCTGGGCTGGTTTTGAGATGCAGTGGGGGGTTGGGAGATTTTGAAGCTTGTGAAGTCCTCATTGATACCATTAGGCTGCAGGGTTCCCAAGCGGAATATGAGGTCCTGTTCCTGCAGCCTTCGGGTGGTATCATTGTGGCATTGGATGAGGCCCAGGATGGACATGTCATCCAGGGTGTGGAGCGTAGATGTTCCACAAAGCGGTTTTGAAGGCTTCGCTTGTTTTCCCCAATGAAGAGGAGGCCACATCAGGAAGAGGGGATACAATATACATCAGCAGATGTGCAGGCGAACATCTGTTTGATGTGGAAGGTTTTCCTGTGGCCTGGGATGGATGGTTCAGGGTGGTGGGGTAGGGGCACGTTCCGCACTTCTCGCAGTTGCAGGGAAAAGAACCGGGTGACATGGAGCTGGAGGGGAGTGTGGAGCGGACAAGAGATTCGTGGAGAAAGTGGTCCCTCCGGAAAGCAGGGAAGAGTGGTGAGGGAAAAATGTCGTTGGTGGTGGGGTCAGATTGCAGATGGCTCAGGTGCTGGAGGATGATGTGTTGGATCTGGAGGTTGGTGGGGGTGGTCGGGGCGGGTGGGGTATCAAAGGACAAGAAGATTCTGTTTTGGTTTTATTGAGGGGAGGGGGTGCGAGGGATGAGTTGTGGAAAACATGAGAGATGCGTTCGAGGGTATTTTCAACCACTGTGGAGGGGGAGTTGCAGCCCTTGAAAAACGAAGACATTTGGGACGTCTGAGAGTAGAATGCCTCATCTCAGGAACAGATGAAGAGGAGGTGAAGGAATTGGGAATACAGGATGACATTTTTGCAGGAAGGTGGGTGGGAAGAAGTGTATTCTAGGTAGCTGTGGGAGTTGGTAGGCTTGAAATGGATATTGTTTTCCAGGTGTTTTCCAGAGATGGAAACACAGAGGCCCAGGAAGGAGAGAGATGTATCACAAATGGTCCAGCGAAACTCAAGGTTGGGGTGGAAGGTGTTGGTGATGTGGATGAACTGTTTGAGCTCCTTGTGGGATCACGAGGCGGCATCGATACAGTTATCAATATAACGGAGGAAGAGGTGGGGTTTAGGGCCAGTGCGGCTTCGGAAAAGGGATTGTTCTATGTAACCTACAAAGAGGCAGGCATAGCTTGGGCCCATGTGGGTCCTACGGCCAACCCCTTTGTCTGTAGGAAGTGGAAGGACTTGAAGGAGAAGTTATTAATGGTGAGGACGAGTTCAGCTAAGCTGACAAGGGTGTCAGTGAAGGGAGACTGGTCGGGCCTGGGGGACAGGAAGAAGCAGAGGCCCGTTAGGTCATCTGTATGGGGATTACAAGTATACAGGGATTGGAGGTCCATGGTGAAGATGAGGTGTTGGGGACCAGGGAATTGGAAGTTCTGGAGGAGATGGAGGGCGTGGGTGGTATCATGGACATTGGTGGGGAGTTGCTGGACCAAGGGGGAGAAAATGGAGTCCTGATAGGTGGAGATAAGTTCCGTGGGACAGGAGCAGGCAGACACAATGGGTTGACTAGGGCAGGCAGGTTTGTGGATTTTGGGAAGGAGATAGAAGCGGGCGGTGCAGGATTATGGAACGATGAGGTTGGAGGCTGTGAGTGGGAGGCCACCTGAGGTGATGAGGTTGAGGATGGTCTGGGAGATGATGTATTGGTGGTCAGGGGTGGGGTCATGATCAAGGAGGCAGTAGAGGGAGGTGTCAGAGAGCTAGCATCTGGTCTCAGCAATGTCGAGGTCAGTGCGCCATTCTGCAACTGTGCTTCCCTTGTCCTCGGGTTTCATAGTGAGGTGAGGGTTGGAGACAAGGCAGCGGAGGGCTGTATGATCAGCGGGGCGAGGTTGGAGTGGGTGAGAGGGCTGGAGAGGTTGAGGCAATTGATGTCTCAATGGCAGTTGGAGATGAAGAAGTCGAGGGAGGGTAGGAGGCTTGGGGATGGTGTCCAGGAGGAGGAGGTGTGTTGGCGGTGGGAGAAGGGGTCAGTAGAGGGAGGATTTCAGATAATAACCATTTGAGCTGGAAATCATAGCCAAGCAATTAAAGATGTTAATAGTTTATCTCAATGGCACAGCACATTCCCTCAACATCCTGTAGTTGAGGCAAGTACCTTGCATTTGTTCAACACTGAAAAATCTTCCCTGTGTACTTCAGTAAATTTAACCAGAATTTGATGAATTCAAATTCAGCTGAAAGTTGGCACGTAAAATGCGACTCAAAATCTGGGCATGACTTTGGTCTTGTGTAATGGGTAGCGCCAATGCCTCTGTGCCTGTGCTCTGATTCAATTCCAATCTCTGAATCTATGATAATGTCACTAGCTCTGGACCAGAAGTTCTGGATACAACTCCTGCCAGTTGCAGAGGTGTGTCACAGCCTGTCAGAACAGATTGATGAGCAAATATACGGGACAGTCATATTGTAGATTCAGGGGCCATCCCAGCGTGGTGGCCTTCACCTTTGGACCAGAGGTCTCGATTTAAATCCCACAGCAGTGTTTCATAAAATGTCTAAACAAGTTGGTGAAATATTTTCCAGAATTGTGACTTGATTGAGAAGGACCAGTGTTGAATTTCAGAATTCAGGCCCGGGATAACAGAAAGCACAGCCGTTCATGTTGATTGGAGTAAAATGTGCACCTTATATATGTTTATAAAATCATGAAGGGCATGGTTAGGGTGAATAGTCA
The DNA here is from genome assembly GCF_030684315.1 of Stegostoma tigrinum. Classification (NCBI taxonomy): domain Eukaryota; kingdom Metazoa; phylum Chordata; class Chondrichthyes; order Orectolobiformes; family Stegostomatidae; genus Stegostoma; species Stegostoma tigrinum. The sequence continues at coordinate 99,343 of NW_026728297.1, forward strand.
GGGTCTTTTTCCCAGAGTATGGGGAGTCAAACATTAGAAGGCACAGGTTTATGGAACAACGGGAAAGATTTAAAAACCATACGAATGAACTGCCAGATAAAGTGCTGGAGGCTTGTGAAAACACCATTTCAAAGGATGGGTATATGAATTGGAAGGGTCCAGAGGAATGTAGGCCAAATGCTGGCAAATGGGATGAGATTAATTTCGGATACCTGGGCAGCATGGATATGTGGACCAAAGGATTTGTTCCCATACTGTGCATCTTTATGATTCATTCATTTGCTCAGGATCTCTTTGTAATCTTGGATAACCTTGTCTGTCCATGGTTCAAATAATCTCAGTGTCATCCGTAAACTTGCTAACCTTGCCTTCTATAATTTTCATCTAAATCATTCATTTAAATGACAACCAAAAGTAAATGTAGCACCGATCCCTGTGGATCACCGCTAACCACAGGCTTCCAGTCTGAAGGACAATCCTCCATGACCACCCTGTCTCCGTCCATAAAGCAGAAACACACACACACACGCACACACATACACACACACATGCACGCACGCACATGCACACAGCCATGGAGATCGATACATTCTGATGAATAAGCAGTTCAAGGGTTATGGTGAGAAGGCGAGAGAATTGTTTTGAGAAATATGTCAAGCTTAATCGAACAGCAGAGCAGACTCGATGGGCCAGATCGCAAATTCTGCTCCAATTTCTTATCCTGTCTGGTCTGAAGGTATCGGGAATATTTCGAGGAGGTAATTTGCTGTGAGGCTAACACACTTTAAGGAGTCTCCCAATTAAGACTGAGATACGAATATATCTTTCTCTTTAACATTGTGCTGTCTGTGGTGTTCTCATCCCCAGGGGATAGTGAACACTGGGTTAGTGAAGATATTCAAGGCGGAGCTCAAAAGACATTTAATGGACAAGAGAGTCCATTATTGGGAATAAACAGGAAAAGTGTGTTCAGCCACAAACAGATCAGCCATGATCTTTCTACATTAAGCAGCAGGCTCGAGGGTCCAATTGGCCAACTGCAGCTCGTATCCTGTTTGTTGTTGTCTCACTCCTCCCTTCAAAGCTGTTGCAGAGGAAAAGGATGTCCCCATTCAAACAGTCATGGTTGTTATCATAGAGACACAGAGATATACAGCATGAAAACAGAGCTTTCGCTCCAACTCATCCACGCCATCCAGATATCCGAAATAAATCTGGACCCATTTGCCAGCATTTGGTCCATTCCTCTCTAAACCATTCCGAAACATATACCCATCATGAAGCCATTTAAATGTTGTTATTGTACCAGCCTCCACCACTTCCTCTGGCAGCTCATTCCATAAACACATCACCCTCTGCATGAAAATGTTGCCCCTTAAGTCCCTTTTAAACCTTTCCCCTCTCTCCTTAAAGCTGTGCTCTCTCGTTTTGGACTCTCCCACCCCGGGGAAAAGACCTTGGCTGTTTACACTCCTGTGTCCCTTATGACTTTGCAAACGTCTGGAAGGTCACTCATCAAAGACTTTTTATTTTATTGTGTACCAATTGTGGCAATTTTTCCACACAGCACCCACAGCCAAAAATGAAATTAACCAGAAGCTTATCTATATTTGTGATGTTCTTAAAGGGACAGATGCTAACCAGACTGATAGGAAACCTCCCCTTCTCCTCGATACATGTCCGGGGAAAATTGAGCACCTGATTGAGAGGGCAGACTAGATTTATTGCTGCATCTAAAAGACAGCATTTTTGACCTTACAGCATTTTACTCAAGTGTCAGTCTATATTCTGTGCTTGTTTTTTAAACACTCAAGGATCAGAATCATTGACAGTACAACCTCTACCTGATGATCTGAAAACAAATGCCCCTAATGGTGTGTTGCTGAGCTCAGATACTTCTCGACAACCAGCTACACACCACAGGAGAGACCCTGCAACCTTTTCCAGCTGCTACACAGCGAGTCCTGGTTAGCTAACAAGAAATGCAGAATATAGATAATTATTTAGTTTCAGGTTGGAAAGCTGAGACTAACGGAATTCCTCAAGGAATGTTGTGAGTTCATCAACAGTTTACAATCCAGATTAAAGATTTCGATGAAGGGCTGATCGGATTGGAGCTCAATGTGCGAGTACAGCATTATAGTCACCAAATAAGATGACAAGTGGAGGGAGGCGATCTACACTGGTGTGCAGACAGGGGTTGTTTGGGAGCAAACTTCGGCAACGCAAATAAAACAGTATAGTGTGGGTTGTGGGACATTTGTGTTTTGGGGAAAGGATAAAACAGCAGTAAATTATATGACTGGAGAAGTAACGCAGAGATTGGTGCTACTGAGTGATTTGTGTGTCCTGGTGCAGAAATCATATAAAGTTAGTGTGAAGATGTCGCAAGTGACTTGGAAAGTAAATGGAATAGTGCTGTTTCTTGAAAAGGGTGCTGGGTATGATGTTAGGCATGTTTCCCTGCTTCTGTACAGGGCATTGCTGAGAATCAATCTCATCCTCTGTCTGTAGGTATGATGCCCAAAACTAAAAATAATCACAATGGCCTTTGAAACTTTTCAAAGATGGTTCTCTATACACTGTCCTGTGATGAAGGCATTATGTTATGGAGGATTAACAGTTTAGTTCTGAGAATCAGAAATATTCTTGACTATATTAGAACTTAAGGAGAGTGTAAATGGTGAATACGTGACAGATAATTTGTCTCGATTGGGAGAATACAACTGGGGAAATAATTTGAAAAATAAAACAGATTCTGAGGAAGGTTCACTTGACCTGAAACATTAATTCTAATTTCTCTTCATAGATGCTGCCAGGCTGCTGACCTTTTCCACTAATTTCTGTATTTCTTTAGGAGTAAGACACATTCATTTTAATATAGATGTTGTGAAAACCACAAGACTTGTTATTTTTAAATTATGCAGGCACATATAAACATGTCTTTAAATCAAGTCGGCCCTTTTGTTGCTCAGGAAATGACTCTATGTATGACAGCAGCAATGATGCGCCAACATGGAGCAGGGAATGTGATGGAAACTAATAGCTCGGACAATGTTCAAGAGGACCTCACATGTTCATGTTTGGGGGTTGGATAGCATTATTGCGCGATTCAACTCAGAGAGGGGAAAAGAAACACAACCCACCTGAAAAGCAACAGCCTATCGCTCCCTCTCTATTTCCCTGTTCCTCATCGCATCAATGTATGAGAGCTGAAAACGCACCAATCATCTTTACCACTCATAGAGGATTCATGATGAGGATTAATTGGAATCTCCCACTGCCTGTAGCAAAGGGAATTCAGCCAAATCTATCAGTTCCAGGAAATAATCCCATTGTCAACAACTTGTCCAAGCAGAATAAATTTGGAAGCAGAATAACCTTTGGGACAATCTCTCACATTTTTCCTTTTATCATGAGTTCAACTGTTGCGTGGACAAAGTTCTTTCAAATTAATATTTCAGCTTGTCATCAAATATACGTGTGTGTGTGCGTGTGTGTGTGTGTGTGTGTCTGTGTGTGTGTGTGTGTGTGTGTGTGTGTGTGTTTCTTCTTTGCATCATAGTTTGAGTAAAATTGGTTTGGTCATAAATGTGTCATTTTAGCAGATTCAAGAAAACTGTCTGACTCTTTCCTTACACTGACCCTGACCCAGTCTGAGACCTATATTATCAGCCACATCACCAACCTGGCTGCATTTAAAATTTGTAGTGATCAGGGGAGAGGTGGGACTAGAAAAGGAAACAGTGACCCGGCAAGCCAGTGTGCCAGAGACCAGTGAGCCTGACATGAGAGCTGGATAAGTTGTGGGAGGGGATTCTGAGGGATAGGATTTACATACATTTGGAAAGGCAAGAAGTGAATAGGGATAGTAAACATTGCTTTGTGCAGTGTAAATCACGTCTCACTAACTTGATTATTTTGAAGAGGTGATAAAGAAGGTTGATGAAGGCAGTGTGGCAGACACTTTCCAAATCGGCTTCAGGAAGGTGTTACATAACATTCCGAATGGTAGACAGATTAGTCATGGGTAATCACATGGGATCCAGGGGGAGCAAGCCAATTGAATTCAAAATTGGCTTGAAGGCAGGGGATTGTTTTACAGACTGGAGACCAGTGACCAGCCGTGTGCTGCAAGTATCAGTGCTGAGTTCCCTGCTTTCCATCATTAATATAAAGGGTTTGGATGTGAATATCAGAGACATGGTTAGTAAGTTTACAGATGACATCAAAAAGTGGTGCCGTGGACAGTGGTGAAGTTTATCTCAGAGTGCAAAGGGACATTGATCAGATGGGCCAATGGGCCAAGGAGTGGCTGATGGAGTTTAATTTAGGTAAATGAGAGGTTTTGCGTTTGGTAGAGTAAAGCAGGGCAAGACTTTGTGCCCCACACCTCAGGAAGGACATACTAGCCCTGGAGCATGTCCAGCGGAGATTCACACAGATGATCCCTGGAATGGTACGTTTAACGTATGATGAACGGCTAAGGATCCTGGGATTGTACTCATCAGAGTTCAGAAGGTTGAGGGGAGACCCAATAGAAACTTACAAAATAATGGATGGCTTAGAAGGGGTGCACGCTAGGAAGTTGTTTCTGTTAGGCAGGAGACTAGGGGAGACTAAGTTGTTTGTGTTAGGCGGGAGGAGAGCGAGAGCCAGACAGAGAGAGCGCCAGGAGGCTGTCGGGAAGGTAACATTTTTTATTCCCACTTTAAAAAGCTTACCTCGAGCGTGGGCCGTCTTCATGTCCTTGGGCAGGAAAAAGAGTGGAAGGGCGATAGTCATTGGGGATTCAATTGTAAGGGGAATAGATAGGCGGTTCTGCGGTGGAAAACGGGACTCCCGAATGGTATGTTGCCTCCCAGGTGCACGGGTCAGGGATGTCTCCGGTCGGCTGCAGAACATTCTGAAGGGGGAGGGTGAACAGCCAGTTGTCGTGTTGCATATAGGCACCAACGATATAGGCAGAAAACGGGATGAGGTCCTACAAGCAGAATTTAGGGAGTTAAGAGCCAAGTTAAAAAGTAGGACCTCAAAGGTAGTAATCTCAGGATTGCTACCAGTGCCATGTGCTAGTCAGTGCAGAAATGAAAGAACAGCTAGGATGGATGCATGGCTTGAGAGATGGTGTAGGAGGGAGGGGTTCAGATTTTTGGGACTTTGGAACCGGTTCTGGAAAACGTTGAACTATTACAAATTGGATGGTCTACAGCTGAGCCATACTGGAACCAATGTCTTTGGGGGTACTTTTGCTAATGCTGTGGGGGAGGGTTTAAACTAATGTGGCAGGGGGATGGGAACCAAATATTGGACAGAAAAGAGGTAGGAACGAAAGCCTGTAGGGAACTAGTTAATGGAGTCAGTGTGACTAAAGGGAACAGTTGTCGGGGAGCAGATGATGAACACAAAGGGACAGGTGGTCTGAGGTGCATTTGTTTTAATGCGAAAGGTGTAGTTGATAAGGCAGATGAGCCTAGGGCTTGGATCAGTACCTGGGAGTATGATGTTATTGCTGTTACTGAGGCTTGGTTGAGGGAAGAATATGATTGGCAACTAGTTGTCCCAGGATATCGATGCTTCAGTGGGGTTAGAGAGGGAGGAAAAAGGGGTGGACGAATTGCAGTACTTGTCAAAGACGATAACACAGCCGTACTGAAGGAAGGCCCCATGGAGGACTCAAGCAATGAAGCAATATGGGTAGAACTCAGAAATAGGAAGGATGCAGTAACAAAATTGGGGCTGTACTACAGGCCTCCCAACAGCGAGCATGAGATAGAGGTACAAATATGTAAACAGATAATGGAAAGTTGGAGGAGAAACAGGCTGGTGGTGATGGGAGATTTTAATTTTCCCAACATTGACTGGGATTCACTCAGTGTTAGGGGTCAAGATGGAGCAGAATTTGTAAGGTGTGTCCAGGAGGGTTTTCTCGAGGAGTATGTATGTAGTCCAACTCGGGAAGGTGCCATACTGGACCTGGTGCTGGGGAATGAACCTGGCCAGGTGGTTGATATTACAGTAGGGGACTACTTTGGAAATAGTGACCACAATTCCGTAAGTTTTACAATACGCATGGACAAGGATGGGAGTGGTCCTAAATGAAGAGTACTAAACTGGGAGAAGGCTGACTATACCAAGTTTCCGGAGGATGTGAGGAATGTAGATTGGGAGAAACTGTTTGAAGGTAAATCCCCATTTGGTGTGTGGGAGGCTTTTAAGGAGAGGTTGATTAGCATGCAGGAGAGACATGTTCCTGTGAAAATGAGGAATAGAAAAGGCAAGATTAGGGAACCATGGATGACAGTTGAAATTGTGAGACTAGCCAAGAGTAAAAAAGGAAGCATACATGAGGTCTAGGCAACTGAAGACTGGCGAAGCTTTACAAGAATATCGGGAATGCAGAGCGAATCTGAAACGAAGGATTAAGAGGGCTAAGAGAGGTCATGAGATATTGCTGGCAAACATGGTTAAGGAAAATCCCAAAGCCTTTTATTCATATATAAAGAGCAAGAGGGTAACTAGAGAGAGGATTTGACCGCTTAAGGACAAAGAAGGAAAGTTATGTGCTGATTCAGAGAAAATGGGTGACACTCTTAACGAGTATTTTGCCTTGGTATTCACCAAGGAGAGGGACATGACAGATGTTGAGGTTAGGGATAGATATTTGCTTACTCTAGGTCAAGTTGACATCAGGAAGGAGGAAGTGTTGGGTATCCTAAAATTCATTAAGCTGGAGAAGTCCCCTGGTCTGGATGGTATCTATCCCAGGTTGCTGAGGAAAGCGAGAGAGGAAATAGCCCGGGCCTTAACAAATATCTTTGCAGCATCTTTAGACACAGGTGAGGTCCCGAGGGCTGGAGACGTGGTAATGTTGTCCACTTGTTTAAGAAGGGCAGCAAGGATAATCCAGGAAATTATTGACTGGTGAGCCTGACATCAGTGGAAGGGAAGCTGCTGGAGAAGATACTGAGGGATAGGATCTATTCCCATTTGGAAGAAAATGGGCATATCAGTGACAGGCAACATGGTTTTGTGCAGGGAACATCATGTCTTACCAACTTAATAGTATTCTTTGAGGACGTGACAAAGTTGATTGGTGAGGGAAAGGCTGTAGATGTCATATACATGGACTTCAGTAAGGCGTTTGATAAGGTTCCCCATGGCAGGCTGATGGAGAACGTGAAGTCACATGGGGTCCAGGGTGTGCTAGCTAGATGGATAAAAAACTGGCTAGGCAACGGGAGACAGAGAGTTGTAGTGGAAGGGCGTTTCTCAAACTGGAGACCTGTGACCAGTAGTGTTCCACAGGGATCTGTGCTGGGACCACTGCTGTTTGTGATATATTTAAATGACTTGGAGGAAGGTGTAGGTGGTCTGATCAGCAAGTTTGCAGATGACACTAAGATTGGTGGAGTAGCAGATAGTGAAGGGGACTGTCAGAGATTACAGCAGAATATAGATAGACTGGAGAGTTGGGCAGATAAATGGCAGATGGAGTTCAATCTGGGTAAATGCAAGGTGATGCATTTTGAAAGATCAAATTCAAGTGCGAACTATACAGTAAATGGAAAAGTCCGAGGGAAAATTGATGAACAGAGAGATCTGGGTGTTTCAGTCCATTGTTCCCTGAAAGTGGCAACACAGGTCAATAGGGTGGACAAGAAGGCATATGGCATGCTTTCCTTCATTGGACGGGGTAATGAGTGCAAGAGTTGGCAGGTCATGTTGCAGTTGTATAGGACTTTGGTTTGGCCACATTTGGAGTACTGTGTACAGCTCTGTTTGCCATATTACCAAACGAATGTGAATGCTTTGGAGAAGGTGCAGAGGAGGTTCACCAGGAAGTTGCCTGGTATGAAGGGTGCTAGCTATGAAGAGAGGTTGAGTAGATTAGGATTATTTTCATCAGAAAGACAGAGATTGAGGCGGGACCTGATTGAGGTCTACAAAGTCATGAGGGGTATAGACAGGGTGGGTAGCAAAAAGCTTTTTTCCCAGAATGGGGGACTCAATTACTAGGGGTCATGAGTTCAAAGTGAGAGGAGGAAAGTTTTAGGGAGATATGCGTGGAAAGTTCTTTGCACAGAGGGTGGTGGGTGCTTTAAATGCGTTGCCAGCGGAGGTGGTAGACGCAGACACGTTAGCGTCCTTTAAGATATATTTGGACAGGCATATGGATGGGCAGGGAGAAAATGGACCCAGACCGTTAGAAAATAGATGACATGTTAGACAGAGGATCTTCTGGATGTGAGTGTGCTCGCTGAGCTGGAAGGTTAGTTTTCAGACGTTTCATCGCTATTCTAGGTAACATCATCAGTGAGCCTCCGATGAAGCGCTGGTGTTATGTTCCACTTTCTTTTGATCTGTTTCGGTTTCTTTGGGTTGGTGATGTCATTTCCTGTGTTGGTGATGTCATTTCCCGTTCGTTTCCTCAGAGGATGGTACATTGGCTCCAAATCAATGTGTTTGTTGATGGAGTTCCGGTTGGAATGCCATGCTTCTAGAAATTCTCGTGCGTGTCTCTGTTTGGTTTGACCCAGGATGGATGTGTTGTCCAAATCAAACAGGACAATTGGACAATCAAATGGACAAACAGGCAGAAAGCTAGCCACCAGGGTACATGAACATCAACTAGCCACAAAACGACATGACCCACTATCACTAGTATTCTTACATACCGATGAGGAAGGACACCACTTTGATTGGGACAACACATCCATCCTAGGACAAGCCAAACAGAGACATGCACGAGAATTCCTCGAAGCATGGCATTCCAACTGGAACTCCATCAACAAACACATTGATTTGGAGCCCATCTACCATCCTCTGAGAAAAAGAACAGGAAATGACATCACCAACACAAGGAAACCTAAACAGATAAATAGAAAGCGGGACATAACACCAGTGCTTCATCGGAGACTCACTGATGATGTTACCTAGAATGGTGACGAAACGTCTGAAAACTAACCTTCCAGGTCAGCGAGCAAAGTCACATCCAGAAACTCAACTTGAGCTACAAATCTTCTCAAAACTCGCTAACAGATGATCTTGATTGGCGTAGGCTTGGAGGGCCGGAGGGCCTGTTCCTGTGCTGTAATTTTCTTTGTTCTTTGTTCTTTGACCCATGGGCACTGCCTTAAAATTAGAGGCGACAAATTTTAAACTGAAATGAGATGAAATTTCTTCAGCCAGCGAGTGGTGGGCTTGTGGAATTCATTGCCACTGAGTGCAGTGGAGGCCAGGACGTTGGATGCCTTCAAGGCAGAGATCGACAAATTCTTGATCTCACAAGGAATCAAGGGCTACAGGGAGCGTGCAGGGAAGTGGAGTTGAAATGCCCATCAGCCATGATTTAAAAGGCAGAGTGGACTTGATGGGCCAAATGGCCTTACTTCCACTCCTATGTCTTATAGACTTCTGGTCTTATACAGTTAATGTTGGGGCCCTGGGGACTGTTGCTGAATAAAGAGACCTTGGCTGCACTCACATAGTTCCTTCAAAGTGGAGTAGCATGTGAGACAGGGTAGGGAAGGACACATTTGCCATGATTGCCCTAATCAGTCAGGGCATTGGGTATAGGGGTTGGGATGGCATGTTGCTCCTGTACAAGACATTGATGAGGTCACTTTAAGAATACTGCACACATATCGATTGGCTCTGCTAAAGGAAGAAAGTTGTTATTTTTGAGAGGGCGCAGAAAAAAGATTTACAAGGATGTTCCTCGACTGGAGGGTTTGAACTGTAGGGAGAGGCCGAATAGTTTGAAAGGTTTTCCCCTGGAGTGTCAAAGCCTGAGGGCTGACATGACAGATTTTTTATAAAATTTCAATTCCATGAATATTCTGAATAACCAAGGTCCATTTCTCAGGGGGAGGGGTGGCCAAAAGTCAAGTGCTAAGTTCAAAGCTGAGAGGGGAACAACTTCGAAGTGAACTTACAAAGATCAAAAAACAAAGAAAATTCAGCCCTCCAAGCCTGGTCAAGCCCAGGCAGGTGGGACTAGGATAGTTTGGGATTATGTTTGATATGGACTGGTTGGACTGAAGAGCTGTCTGACCCTGTAATTCTTTCACTAGCTCTATTCCCACCTCCATGTATTCTCTGGGGCATACCAGAGCAAAGTACCAAACTTCAGATCAATTAGTTTTGAGCAATTCCTCTTTATTAATTCTAATCTCGCACAGTTTCTCATTTTCACAGTCACTGTCCTGTAGAATTTCTGGAAGGTTTTCTGTATCATCTTCTGTGGAGACAGAATTAATGTATTTCACTCAACAGTGGGTCAGTGGGGTTGGGGTGAAGAGAGACGGCCTCTGTCACCAAGTGAATACATCGGAGCACTGCACTTAGGAGATGATGGACATGGCACCCACTCCTGCTCGGAGAGTTCTAGAATCTAAACAGTTCAGTGAAACTGTCATTTGATGACCATCGATGGGTTATGCTGAAACCAGTGACACAAAGCCGTGACCACCTCATTTTCGAATCAATCTGTCTTCACACTTTGCAACTGGCATAGGTCCAGGTAGAGACAAGAATCAGTCTCCAGTCAAAATTTTAGTAACTGCAAGTGTGTCCAGAAGAGAACTGCAACTGGAAAGGAGCAGATTATGATTTATTTATAAACAGCACTGAGGCAGAAGTGAAGACTGGGGATATTATTGGTGATAAAGTGAATATTATGATACAGATCAGCACAGGGCAAAATGGGCCAAAGGTGGCTATGAATACTTTTCTTCATCCTCAGATGTTTGGAAGTGAAGCCATGGCATTAGAATTGAGTTTGTGACTGATAGTGAATACAATAGTTTCCATCTTTGTCAAATACAGAAAATAGAAGTCGAGGTGCTGTTCACAAAGTCTTACAGAATTAATAAATGGAAAGACACAGAGAAACTTACCAGGAACACCAACAAAAGTGAGAATGAGACAGTAACCTGCTTGAATAATTATCAGGACAGCTTCTATTCGCAATGTTAATCGTATCCAATTGAATGTAAGCCAGTCAAGGCCATCAGATAAACTCCTGTCCATTATTGGAATATTCCAATCTATTCCTCTCAAATTCTGGTGCGTTGTCGTAACTTTCCACTCCATTGTTCTCACATTCTGATCCAATATTGGAACATCCCAATCTGCTGGTCACAGATTCTGATCTCGCTCCTCTCTGGAACTGCTGATCACAATCGTATTGAGGATGACACAGCCACTGATACTATTTGATAACACATTGAAAGAAACCACTTATTAATAGAAGCGGGAAACCCTCCAGTGACACAGTCAGTATCCATGGGGACAGACATTAATTTGATTCACGGAACAAACAGTTCCAGTTAACCCCTTTCACTACAACACTTTAAATGTAACATAAATACCTGTTCTGGGTGGGAAGTTGACATTGCCTGCTATTGGTCTTTGTGCTCATCTCCAATTACTCTCACACTATTAGACATAAAGGGGAAAGGTGAAGATTTCTTTTCACAGGCTCGATGACTCTACTGTGTTATCCACATGAGGCGTTCGGTGCAACCACATTCCTAAGAGCCATTCAAGAGGTTGTCACTGCGCTGAAGCCTCCTCCACTATAAGTGCCAATGTAAGCCCTGTCTCTGGACACAATTGCCCTGAAGAAAGACAGGAAATGCTGAACTTTCCTCTCATTTCCCTGGTAAGGCAACATTTTATCTTTAACACAATACATTCAATAATTTGCCTCTAAAGTTGCAATCATTTTTTCACGGTTTATACACATTTTCTTTCCCGTTTCCTTTGGCCTTAGCTTAAAAGTTAGCATTACATTTCCAATTGCTGTATTTATTGGGATTAAAGAGTCAGAGACAGCATCTATGTGACTGGTTAGCAACCAGAAAGGAATTGGAGAATAGGAAATGCAGACTGGGCAGGAGTAAAGCGATATCCCCCAGACACCAATATCTTCTTATAGTCAGAATAAAATAAAGTGCAGAGAAGGAAAAAGAATATCCTTGTCTAAAGGAATGGCGAGTGACGATGTAAACAAAACACAATAGTTTGGAATAGAGGAGAAATGATTTGATATGTACTCGGTCAGTGTGTGCAGATAGAAAAGACTGTTCAGGTATGCACAAGACATGCAGAGTTAATAATTGAGACATAGTTCACAAAATATGATGCAGACGATGTACGAAATTTATAAAACATTTAAACATTGTTTGATTGTCAGCTGATGTGTTCTGTTCCCATTCTCTCAAGAATTTCCCCTCTCTGGGTTTCCATGCTCTCCTCTCTCATTCTTATCAGTTTGTCTGTTATAAATTCCTGCTGCGTGTGTCCCACCTTATTTCAATTAATTAACACACGACACGGAAACAAATATACTGACCTGCTGGGTTCTGTCAATGGCTGGCGTCTGTCATATTAGTGTAGATAAAAGTTCTGGCATCAGACAGAGAATGCGAACATATCACTCTGTTGCACATTCGTTATACTGAGCAACACAGCACACAGAAATTGCCAGAGTAGCGAAGTACATTTACTTCTGTCAACAATCTATTTTTCTCTATTTTTACACCTCTTAATCCATACTCCCTCTCTGTTTCAGTCTCCCTCTCTATTTATATCTTGTTAATAAATCCTCCAATAGTGCCCGGTATCACATCTCTCAAACCTCCCTCTTTCAGTTAGATCTGTTGCTCATTTGTGATTATAATTGAGGAACATCACCACAAAGGAGGAAGGAAGTTGCCAGAGTTGATAGGAAGGGAAGCCGAGCAGGGAAAACAGTGGAGCAGCAATGGCAGGAGTTTCTTGGGATAATTCGAAGGCACATTTTAAATTCCTCCCAAGGGAGAAGAAGCATACTCAGGGAGGACAAGGCAGCTGTCGGTAATACAGGAAGTCAGGGACAGCATAAGAGCAAAAGAGAAAGCGTTCAAGTGGTGAAGACTATTGGAAATCCAAAGGATTAGTAAGACTTGAAACTCCATCTTAGGGGAAATGATAAAAACAATAGGGAGGAGAAGATGAAATATGATGGCAAGCTTGTTAATAATATAAAAGAAGATTGCAAGAGGTCTTTAGATATATAACAAGGAAGAGAGGGAAACATGACCAAACACGGGACTGCTGGAAATGAGGCTGGAGTAGTTATGGGAAACATAGAAATGGTGGTGTATCTGAAGAGGGACTTTGCATCAGTCTTCAGGGTGGAAGACACCAGCAGCCAGCCAGAACATAAAGCGAATCAGAGGCAGAGGTAAATGAGGTGACCATCAGTAAGGAGAAGGTGCTGGGGAAGCTGAAAGATTTGAAGGTAGATAAATTAACCAGATCAGATGGACTGTGCGCCATAGTTCTAAGGAGATAGCAGACAAGTTTGTTTGGCTTTGCTGGTGATCTTTCAGGAATCGCTGGAGTCAGAGAGGGTCCCAGAAGACTGGCAAATATCACCCCGCTGTTTAAAGAGAGAGAGACACAGAAATCAGGAAATTATAGGTGATGGGGCAATGAAAAATATTTTGAATAAGGCTGAGTGGATCCTTAGTTTTATGAGTAGAGATCCAGAGTATAAAAGCAGGGAAGTGGTGGAGTATATTGAAACAATATTTGATTAAGCTACAGCATGACAAGGGTTAAATTTATAAATCGTATTACAAACAGAAGACTTGAAAGTGCAGTTGAAATGAAGGAAATCGGTTTAAAGCATACAGGAGCGCACATGACAAACAAATTGTTGCCCAGACCCTGTCGCTAAGGATGTCAGGAACTGCCTGTGAGTAAATTGAGTTTAAAAAAGTCTGAAAAGCACAATGAAAGCTGTTGCTGCAGAGGTCCCGATGTACAACAATGTCATCAATATTGAAGATGAAATAAAGCCGGTTATTTGAAAAGATCGCACTTATTCCTCCTTCCTCAGCAACCCAAAACACACCTTCCAGGAGAACCAGCATTTCACTTGCACTCTTTCAATCCAGTCTACTGTCATTGCTGCTCACAATGCTGCCTGCTTTACACTGGCAAGACCAAAGAGAGACTGCTTTGCCAAACACTTCCACTCTGTCTGTAGGAATAAACCTAACCTTCTTGTTGCTTCCAATTTCGATACTATACCTTGTTCTCATGCTAACGTTTCGATCCTGGGTTCCTGCAAAGCTTCAACGCAGGGCATCCCAAGCTCGAGTTACACCTCATTTTACGCTTTGAGCTTTCTAGCTTGTAGGCTTTAATATTCAATTCCATAACTTCACAGCCTGACACCATTGGGAATGTTCTCCATTTTTTGTACGTTCTCCCTCCCGGCGTCCGTGTGACCTTGTCATGTTTGTTTAACTTGCACTCAATGGAAAGAAACCATCTTCCCCCATTCACACCTGCATTTACTCCCATTTTGCATCTGTTTCTCTTTCACCACAACTAAATGTCCATTTGTCTTTTGCACTGTACACCACACCCTCTGTTTTCTGTCACTCCTCCTGCACATCTGTCAAGGTACTTTTTCAATCCTTTTCAGTTCTGAAAAAGGCTCACGCTGGACTTGAAATCTTAATTCTGTTTCTCCATCTCCACAGATGCATCCAGACTTGCTGAGTTTCTCCAGAAATGAATCAGCACAAAATAAATTTTCAACAAAACATAGAACTGTGGACACTGGAAATCTGAAACAAAAACAAAAATTGCTGATGAAACTGAGAGCTTTGAAGAAGTGTCACCGGATCTGACAGATTAACTTTGCTTTCAATCCACAGATGCTGCCAGACCTGCTTAGTTTCTTCGGCAATTTCTATTTTCAAATAAATTCCAACAGTGTGTGTCAAAGCTGCACAAACGCCCTGTCCAACATGGAGCATCATACACTGGGAAGTGAATGGCACAGCAAGGTGCACTAATTCATTGGTTAAGGCTGGCATCACTGGCACTACAGAGCACTTCATCATGGTCAGGCAGATAAACAGGGAGAAGCACATTCACTTTAAAAACAGAAGATTTCACTGGGGCAAGCGAAAAGATTCAGATGAATATGTTAAATGTGCTTTGAGGAATGTGACAAATTGGAGGCGTGACATCACTCTGAGAAGAATAAGAACATTAAAATAGAAGTGTTACCACATCAGAACCCACAGTAGGTCACTGAGTACAGGAGCGATGGGGACTCGGACTGAACTGGGGGACAGGCAGTACAATTACATTGCACATATTGCAGCTCAAACCTGGGCATTCATGTGGTGATGTAAACCACAGCAACAGCAGCAGCAGAATTGTGTTCAACCACAATCTGGAACTTTTTGTCCCAGAGAATCCCTCAGTCTATGGTTACCATGAAGCTGATCAATGGTTCAGTGACAAATGCAGGCAAACACGCCAGGGTCAGAACCATCTGAACCTAAACTGATGCCAGCCCATTATAAATGCCAGATTTGGCTGCTTGCATTCCAAACAGCAGAACTAACCCATTACAGACAGGGCAAAGTGATTGCATGACCAACAGACCAGAAGTCCTGCCACAACCAGTCATAAATGGTGATTGACAGTTAAACAACTCCCTGGAGGAGAGGGCTCCACAAATATCCCCATCCGAAACAATGGAACAGCCCTCCACATCAGTACAAAAGTCAAGGATGTAGTATCTGCGCCATCCTCAGCCAGAAGTATTGAGTGGATGACTTAGCTCACCCTCGTCATGATCTCCTACAAAATCACAGATGCCAGTCTTCAACAAATTCAATTCACTGCACATGATACCAAGAAAAAGATGATAAACTAAAGACACGAAGAAGATAACTGGCCCTGTCATGATCCCCTACAAAATCATAGATGCCAGTCTTCAACCAATTCAATTCACTCCACATGATACCAAGAAAAAGATGATAAACTAAAGACACGAAGAAGATAACTGGCCCTGTCGCCGTTCCTGCAATGGGACTGAAGGCTTGTGCTGCACAACAAGCCGTGCCCCTGGGGAAGCTGTTTCATTCCAGCCACAACTCTGACACCTACCTGGCAATGTGGACAATTACTCAGCTGAGCCCAGTCCCCTAAGAGGAGAATAGTTACAATCTGACCAACTGCCACACCCTCAGTCTCATCAAGATCGTCGAATTGTTGGAAGTTGTTTTTGACAGAGCTGTCAAGCAGCACAGAAATAACCTGCTCAGTGTGGTTTTTGATGGGTCCCCATGTGGAGATGTTGCTGTTGTGGATATATCATTAGATTACTAATCCCGACCAGGCTAATGCTTTGGCAGCCAAGGAATGTTAAGACAATGAACAAAAGACCAAAATTTCAAATCTGATGTCAGTAAAAGTGGGCCTTGAAACCAATATCGATTGTAAAAACCAATGTGCTTTAACAATGTACTTTCAGAATGCAAATCTACTGTGCTTTCCTGGTATGTCCTAAAAGTGACTCCAGACCAGTGTTGAACTCTTCAATGGTCTCTGAGACAGGACAGGCTGCAACATTACCTGCCAATTTTTATACTCAATGCCTAGGCCAATGATGGTTGGCATGTCGTATGCCTTGTTGACGACCTTTTCTACCTGCGTAGCCACTTTCAGTGACCTGTGTACCTGGACACCCAGATCCCACTGCCCATGAGTGCTCTTCAGGGTTCTGCCATTTACTGGATATTTTCCAGCTGGATTAGACCTTCCAAAATGCATTACCTCACATGTTTCCACATTGAACTCCATCTGCCATCTCTCTGCCCAAGTCACCAAGCTATCGATATTCAGCTTTGTCCTTTGACAGTGCTCATCGCTGTCCGCAAT